>NC_072435.2:53932500-54092500 GCF_028878055.3 Symphalangus syndactylus | reverse complement strand
TATATAAATTATATATTATGCATATATTATATATTATAAATATAATACATATAATTATGTATGCATAAGATATAATATCATATATCATATATGTATGTGTAATACATATATAATTATAATTATACCTTATACATACGTAGTTATATGTGTATGTATATGTTACATACTATAATTATACATATGTATATGTTACATATTTTATATATTATGCATATTGTATATATTATATAACTTGATTTGCAAGTTTTTTTCTTTTTCGTTTGTTTGTTTGTTTGTTTGTTTGTTTGTTTTGAGACAGAGTCTCGCTCTGTCCGCCAGGCTGGAGTGCAGTGGCTGGATCTCGGCTCACTGCAAGCTCTGCCTCCTGGGTTCACGCCATTCTCCTGCCTCAGCCTCCCGAGTCGCTGGAACTACAGGTACCCGCCACCACGCCCGGCTAATTTTTTGTATTTTTAGTAGAGACGGGGTTTCACTGTGTTAGCCAGGATGGTCTCTATCTCCTGACCTCGTGATCCACCCGCCTCAGCCTCCGAAAGTGCTGGGATGACAGGCGTAAGCCACCGCACCCGGCTCGATTTGCAAGTTTTGTCCCTCTGGCCTTCTTGGTTCAGTTACTTTTGGAAAAAATTTCAATCCAACCATTTAAAATCACAGTTGAGGCCAGGCATGGTGGCTCATGCCTGTAATCCCAGCACTTTGGGAAGTCAAGGCAGGATGATCACGTGAGCCCGGGAGCTCCAGACCAGCATGGGCAACACAATGAGACCCCATCTCAACAAGAAATTTTTTAAAAATTAGTCAAGTGTGTTGCCCGGCACACACCTGTGCTCCCAGCTACTTGGGAGGTTAGGGTGGGAGGACTGCTTGAGCCCAGGAGGTCAAGGCTGCAGTGAGCCGTGATCATGCCACTGTACTCCAGCCTGGGTGACAGAGCAAGACCCTGACTCAAAGAAAAAAAAAAAAACCAAAGGAAAAAAGAACCACGGTGCCCACACCCACAAATGTAGTCACTAAGGAAGGGCACCATGGTTGTTTAATTTCCTGGTTGGTGTGGTGAGGTAGGGCTGATAGGACTTGAATTCTGAAGGTACCCTCACCGCTGTCAGTGAACACGTTTTCTAGGGCACCTAGGTGCTCTGTTGTAGGCCACTTAGAAATTAAACCAGGGCTCCCTGCTCCCCCTGGCCCACCTCTGCTGCCTTCCAGCCTTCTCTGTGGGCCACAAAGACTCACAGCCTCATGGCCCGGATCATTAAATCAAACCAGCCTCACATCTGTCATTCACCATGTGGCAGCTCAGTTTCCTTTTCAGGAGAATGAGGTCCTTTTCTGACCTGGTCCCTGTCATACCGCAGGCAGTGGGACTGAAGAATGAACGAGAGTGACCAGAAGAAAGGTCCTCCCCATCCTCTACAGCCACAGCCCTTGTCTCCCTCCCTTCCGGAGGAACTTCTCCTTCCAAAGCCACTCAGACAGGGGTCTGCAATGGCAGCCCAAGGCTGTCCCCATGCCTAGATGGTGGCTTTCTGCCTCTCGTAGCCCTTTTTCCCATAAGCCCCTGCAAGCCTGGGGTCATACTTCAGCTTCCATGGGCAATCAGTGAATGGTCAAAGGCTCTGGTGGTTGGTAAGGCAGTGGGAGCCAACAGCCCCATCCCCTTTGCTGAGCAATCCCCTTTCCAGACTGCTGGGGCACAGTGCCACAGGCCCTGTTCCACGGAAAACGAGTTCTGGGAGAGGCTTCACTCATTCTTCCATTTAATGAACACATATTTACCATTCATCACTACTAAGTTAAACAGGCAAGGATCCTGCCCTCACAGATCTTGAAGTCTCATGGGGAAGAAAGCCATTAATCAAATAATTACTCAGATAACTAAATGTGATAATATCTGAGAAAGCAAAAAGCATGGGCAATTCTGGGTTCATCACGTACGCCTATGAAACACTTGAACAACCTGCCTGATTGTCTCTTATTTGCCCAACTGGGTTAAAATAGTCATAATAATTTAGCTTTAAATACTTATATTTGGTATAATTTTAGCTTCCTCCAACTTAAATTGCCTTGTTTCTCCTTTGACTTGCCTTATCTTCTAGTAATCTCTTAACCTTCTTTTATAATGTTTCACTTCTCTTTTTTAATACCTTTTAGATATGTTTTTGGAACACTTTTTCTCTATTCTTTACACCTTAAAACTAGAACACTGTCAAGTTTTAATCTTTTTCAAACTCTAAGTTTCTGGCTCTCCCTATTTTAAATTCCTTTTTTGTTTGTTTGTTTTTAAAAAGGTTTATTGTATTTCATTGTCTTACTATCCCTAACAGTTTATTTTAAAGTGTGGTCTTTTTAATCTTATTTTTCTCAGCTTTCTCTACATAAACTTCTAGCTCAAGTTTCCCAGGTTTTTTTTTTTTTGAGATGGAGTCTCGCTCTGTCACCCAGGCTGGAGTGCAGTGGTGGGATCTCGGCTCACTGCAACCTCTGACATCCGGGTTCAGGCCTCAGCCTCCCAAGTAACTGGGATTACAGGCATGCATCACCACAGCCAGATAATTTTTGTATTTTTAGTAGAGACGGCGTTTTGTCATATTGGCCAGGCTGGTCTCGATCTCCTGACATCAGGTGATCCACCCGCCTCGACCTCCTGAAGTGCTGGGATTATAGGCATGAGCCACCACGCCCGGCCAGGTCTGTATTTTTGACATGCAGAATATTCACTAACAGGGTATTAAGTGGCAAAAGCAGATCACAAGACCAATTTGTATACTACGATCCCCCTTTTTGTGAAAATGAAAAGATATTTAGATAAGTAATTTTTTCATAGAAAAGCCTGAAGGGATATAAAACAAAATGTTAAAATGATTTTCTCAGGGCAAAAGAGTTAAGACTGATATTTTCCTTCCTTACATGGATCTTTGGCTTATACCCTTCTGCAATGATCACACATTAGTTTTATAATCAGGTTAAACCAAGCCCAAACAAGGAAGCTATTTCTGTTGTGGGGAAAGAGATCAAAATAAAACCCAGTTGTGGATTACTCGAGGCCCAATCAGCTGGGCAGACCGTCCTTGGAAAGAAAGGCTTCTCCTCTGCAGGGTGGTTTATGGGGCACATGCACCTCACACCCCCGCAACCTACCCGCTTTGTGCAAGATCTGCCCATGTCCACAGTCTGGGGGCATTCCCAGGCAGGTCTTTCCCCAAGGCAGAACCTCCCCTCACCTCAACACAAAGGGGGCCCTAGAACTCTCTGTTAAGAGACCTGAAATAAATATGAAACTGGGGAACAGCATCATTTAAACAGCGCAGCTGAGTGGAGGTGGGCTTGTTACTACCCTGCCAAGAAGGACTTCTTGCCTGTGGCTTCTCCTAGTCAACTAGCTTAGATTTTGTTGTTTGTTTGTTTCTTCAAGAATCATTGTCAAAGGAGATGAACATCATCTGAAGGAAACTAGAGGGGCAACTTTAGGGACATAGAGAAAAGTCATCAACCACCCAATCTCATCAGGAGGGGAAAGGCAATGCCCTCCAGAGCTTTTATGCCAGGCTTGCTGTCTGCTTATGAAACAAACAAGGAAAATATATCATGAAATATAAATAGGAATATTTATATTCCACAATTCCATATTCATTTTCCATAAATGAAATCATACTCTACCTGCTGCTGGAAATAGGAATATTTGTATTTCATAATATAAATATTTATATTATTTATAAAGATAAAGTAACAAAATTAAAGAAAATTTTCTAAAAAAAATCAACAGATGAAGAGATAAAAAATTGGGAATCTTGCCTGGGCATGGTGGCTCACACCTGTACTCCCAGCACTTTGGGAGGTTGAGGAGGGCAGATCACCTCAGGTCAAGAGTTCGAGACCAGCCTGGTCAACATGGCAAAACCCCATCTCTACTAAAAATACAAAAATTAGCTGGGTGAGTTGGTGCACGCCTGTAATCCAAGCTAGTTGGGAGGCTGAGGCAGGAGAATCACTTGAACCAGGGAGGCAGAGTTTGCACTGAGCCGAGATCATGCCACTGCACTCCAGCATGAGTGACAAAGTAGGACTCTGTGTCAAAAACATACAGACTTATGCTATCGTTTTAAAAAACCATAGACTTCCACAGTAAAGGAGTCATAGTTTCCTTAACAGATTCTTTTTTGAAGTACATTTAAATTGTTTCCAAATGTTTTCATTATAAACTGAGCCTCAGTGAATGTCCTTGGTCAAACATCTTTGGCTATCTAATATATATTAGATATATTATGTATAGATTAATAATATAGATTATTGATGATACATCTTATTATATAAGGTATGAGATATATAATTATATAAGATATATTTCATATCTTAATATATCTTATACATATGTATAGTTTACATTCTTATATAATTATAATATATATTTATTATCATAAAATATGTATTATAATAATATTCATTAAAATTTATAACATGTATTTATAGAATATATATTAGTATATAGTATGTAATATATTATATATTAATAAATATATTATATTAAATATTAATAACATATCTTAAAATAATATAATATATAGAGAGAATAATTTCATAAAATAAGAATTGCTGAAACAATGGGCAGACACTTATTTGGGGGGCTTTTGACATGTTTCCCAAATTACTCTTCAACTTTGTATAAATATAAACAGCTACTGGGCAAACTAAAAGTGTCTGGTTTCTCCCAACCTTATATACAACACTCATTGTTATCAATCTCATAAATCTTTGGGTTGGAGGAGCAAATCAATCGATCAGTAAACCAAAACAACTTTTGAATTTTTTTCTTTGATTACTAGTCAAGTTAAAATATTTTCATCTGCATATGGGCCATTTGTTTTTCTTTCTCTGGAAACTGCGTGTTCTTATTTTGCGGATCATACGACATCCTCATCGGAAACAGCGCCCCAGGTCACATTTTCTTTAGGTCTCAGGCTTCTTTGCTGTAAAATGGGGAGAGTAGGCATGCAAACCCCATGAGGGCAGCAGCCTGAATCCGAGGAGCCCAGAACATACCTGACAAGAAGCAGATGCTCGGTGGGTGGGTACTCATGGGAGGAAGAATGGAAGGAAAGGAGGCACGGTGGGAGAGTGGGAGGGCCAGAGAGAGGGTGGGAGGGAGGAAGGGTGGGACGGAGGAAGGGTGGGAGAGAGGGAAGGAGGAAGGTGGGAGGATGAGTGGGTCAGAGGGGGGGCAAGAGGAGGGAGGAAGGGAAGGAGGGTGGGAGGGAGGAAGGGAGAGAGGGTGGGAGGGAGGAAGGGAGGAAGGAAGGAAGGAAAGAGGGAGGAAGGAAGGAAGGAAAGAGGGAGGAGAGAAGGAGGGAGAGAGGAAGGAGGGGAGGAAAGGAGAGAGGGAAGGGGAGAAGGCAGTAGAAAAGAAGGAAGGAAGGAAGGAAGGAAAAGAGGGAGGGAGGCTGGTGGGAGGAAGGAAGGAAGGAGGGAGGGAGGGAGAGAGAGAGGGAGGGAGGGAGGAAAGGCAGGCAGGCAGGCAGGCAGGCAGGCAGGCAGGAAGGAAGGAAGGAAGGAAGGAAGGAAGGAAGGAAGGAAGGAAAAGAAGAAGGGAAGGAAGGGAGGGAAGAATAGTATCTACCTCTTAAAGCTGTTGAAGAGAGAATGTGTGTACAAAGTTTTGTAGTTCTCCACACTTGGTAAACACTCACTAAATAAGAGCTCCTAAGTGGCCGTATTTTTCCTTTTGCTTGTGGTATTATTTTCTTTATTGATTTGTAAAAATTCTCTATGCTAAGGATATTAACTCCTTACCAGTTACACTTCCCAACTGGATTTTCTTTTATCTTTAAAAATAAAAATATAGACTTTTTCCAAATTTAAAAATAACGTGTTCATTGAAAAAAAAAAAAGAGAAGAAAGAAAGACCCCAAACCATACAGAAATATATTTCTAAATGAATAAAAATTACCCACAATCCCACTACCCAGGTGGCCTGCAAAGACTGGAAAAAGGAATCAGAAAAATAGAGGGAGGCAAAGAGGTTTGAGATGCTCTGGCGCCAGGGAGATAGGGGATGGGGAAATGGCTGCCTGGCTGCCCAGGGACTCCCAGGAGGGCTTGAACCCAGCCCACCCAAGGGTGACGCCACATGTCTCCTGGCTTTGCAAGGGGATGATGAGGCACTCTTATATTCCTCAAATTCTCTTTTTTGCTTAAGCAAATTTGAGAATGTTTCTATTTTTGCACAAAAGATGTGGACTAAGATACTCTCACATAATTTTCCGTAAATGAAATCATACTCTACCTGCTGTTTTGTAGCCCACTTCTTTCATTCAACAATATGTCATGGGCACTTTTCCAACTCAGTAAATACAGGTCAGTTTCACACATTTAATGGCTGCAAAGATTTCCGTTACTGTTCTTTGATTATTGACCATTTGTATTTCTTCTTCTCTGAATCGCCTGCTCATGTCCTTTGACCATTTTTCTATTGGAGGATTTGTCTTTTTCTTATTGATTTGTAAAGGCTTTGTTTTTCTTTGCACCTGGAATATTAACCCTTCATCTATCATGTATTTAGCAAACATCCATTGTCATACTGTATTTTGCATGTTATGGTTAGGTTTGGGACTGTGTGTGTGTGTGTGTGTACACACGTGCTGCCGAGAAATATTTAATTTTTATGCAGTCAAATTCATTCAACAAATATTTATTGAGTAGCATAATTTGCCAGTACTGTGTTAAATGAAGAAGTAAAATGAATAAAGGTAAAACCTGTCAACCTTTACTCTTAGAGTTTCTGGCTCAGATGTTATGGTTGGAGAGGGTATCCCTTCCCCATAATTATAAAAATACTTCTATTTTCTTTTAGGTCTTTCTGTGTTTCTGTTTATTTTGTGTTTTGCATTTAACTCCTTGCCACATCTGGGGTTTCTTTCGGCCTCAAGAGTGAGTTAGAAATCCAACTTTAAATGGGGCACGGGGCAGCAGTGTCCCTAAGCTCTTTCCCGTGGCTCAGGGACCTCTCACTGGTGTCTCCTACTCCCTTGCTGTGTGACACCCTTCAAGACAGAACTCTGCAGACAGCTTATGCTCTTTTAGTTTGCTGGAGGGGCAATAGAGGCATCTCAGGACTTTTGTCCTTTTTCTTAATAAAATATCTTGAGAAGATGTGGGTCCCTGATGGCTACTTTGCTTAAATATCCAGGTTGATGAGACAATGACAAGTCCCCTACTTAGGGTAACCTCCTCCCATTAACCCCCTGGCTGCTCCCAGAGTCTCCAGCCACAGCTGCCCTCTCTCTCCCCTCAGTGGACTTGTCCTGGACATACACAGTTTGATCTTTCCGATCACTCACCATTTCCAGGGCCTCTTCCCCTGGTCACCTCAATCCCACCCCAAGTTTAAAAATATCTACTCCACTGCCCCTGGTGCTAGCTAGCTAAAAAAAAACCATTCCCACCCACACTCCCAGCCAGCCCTACCCTTGTTCCAGAGTTTGCAGATGCATGTTACAATGTAGTCCAGAAAAGCTAGATCTAACAGACTCAAGACAGGCAATTCAACGTGAAGTTCCATTCCCATTTAACCTGTAAGTGCCCACGTAAAGAGGCTCTGTTCTCCCTGGAGTAGACGTAACACCTAGGACTGATGTTCCTTCCCTGGCATTTGACCAGATGGGTCGTTCAGGCAAAGATATGGGTATGGCAACTTGGTCCGTGGGCTGAAATATCATAATCGACATTACTTACTGAGTAAATTCAACCCTTTCAGAATTTGCTTTCCCTCACCTTGCTTCCCTGCCAGAATACTCAGTATCCCAAAGTATCTCTCCGGGAGCCGTATCCCTGGGGATCCCAGCACTTGAGCTACCTCCCTTAGCCCATTTATGCCTAGTGTTCCATTATTGGAACGCTAAGCATGTGGGAGTTATTTATATCCTGCTTCTCAAGGTCATCACCAACGTCTGATTGTAAAGATTCAAAAAATTGCGAACTCAGGCATGAATGGGTTAAGAACCTGAGATCAAATAGGATGTGCCTCATGCCCTGCCATTGTGTGGTCCTCAGGAGCTCTGTGCAAGATAAATAATTATTGCCATTCAAATTCTATTTCCCCACTGACCTATGTGAATGTTTCAGGGGTGTGTGAGTCTCAGTATGGACTGGTCTTTATGAAGCAAGGTCTGCAAACACTTTACTTTCACCAAACGAGCTCCTGACTGCTCAGCCAATGAAGGAAACAGGGTCTAGGCCCATGAAAGGAGGTCAAATTTATGCTGGGAGACCAGCCTAAAAACAAGTGAAATGCAACCCACCATGCCAGAAAAGCTAGGAAAGCAGGTTCCCAACACATAGGGACTTAACAGCCAACATTTTCCATTCCGTACAGCATGTGTAGTGGTTCAGAGCATGAGCTATGATGTCAGACAATACTGGGTTGAATCCAGTATCCACCATTGCAAGCAAGTGACCTTAAGTTTTAACTTCTCCAAACCTTGGTTTCCTTTTCCATGAACCAGGAATGACAAGTCATGCTTGAAACTGACGGATGTTCTCATGGAGCGCATGAGACAAGACAAGAACAGAACTTAGCATGATGATATTGAGCTTTTAGTAAATATGGGCAGTGGTGGTCCTTCTTATTTAGTATTCAATGGTTAATCCCATTAGTAGGGTGTGGGGGTAGATGGGAGCCTTTTCATAAAGCAATCAGCCCCTGATACCCACTTTGTGGGTTTGAGACTCTGTACCCAGGGTAAGAAAGCTGAAACTCTACATGACAGGTCAAACCTTCTCGCTCCAATCCTGAACAATGCCCAAACAGCGCCAGGAGCCTCAACAAAGCTCTGAGCTGACAGGGAGCCTGGAAGAGAGCTTGGTACACCCCTATTGTACCGATGAAGAAAGCATGGGTCTGAATGAGAAAGCCAGGAGGTAGCACTGCTGGGATAAGAACTCGTGGCCCTTGCCTCTGACACCAATTCCACTGTATTTCACTGAGATTTAAAGACCAAGAGAAGCCTTGGCTTGCAAGACTCATGTCCATCCCACGTCATCCTGCTGAGATTCTAGAACCAGGAGCAAGCCTGGGGTTGTGAGACCCACATTCATCCCACAGCATGCTGCTGAGAGTCTAGTACCAGGAATGAGCCTGGGGTTATGCAACTCAAGTCCATTCACTGCATCTTGCTGAGATTCTAGACCTAGGAATGAGCCCGGGGTTGTGAGACCCACACCCATCCCCCTGCGTCCTGTTGAGATTCTAGAACCAGGAGCGAGCCTGAGGCTATGCAACTCAAATCCATCCATTGCATCTTGCTGAAATTCTAGACACAGGAGTGAGCCCGGGGTTGTGAGACCCACATTCATCCCATGGCATCCTGCTGAGATTCTAGAACCAGGAGTGAGACTGGGGTTGTGAGACCCAAGTCCATCCACTGCATCTTGGTGAAATCCTAGAATCTGGGGTACCCTGGGATTAGAAGCAGCTTCTCCTGAACCTTCTGTGTCAGTTGGAACTCAAGCCCATCCCAAGAAAACACCTTTTCCCAGGAGAAAGATTTAAAATAATCTAAGAAATTATTTAGAAAAAAAAATTAGCCTCTTTGGTAAAAAGAGCTGGCATAAAGGTGAGCTTGGGAGTACTTCTGGAGGGAATGCTATCTTGGCTTTGGATCCTAAAGGTCCCTGGTAGGTGGGGGAGTGGGGCGGGGCCACACACTTAGACTTGCACACATCTCCAAGGGCAGAAACACTTCACTTCATCTTCATCTGCCACCACCCCTCCCTTGCCCCTGACCCCTGCAGCCACCAGAACGTGGCCTTCCACCAAGCCCTTGCTGGATAAGAGTTGACCAAGGCTAAGAGGAATGTGAGTCACCAAGACCTTTCTCCTCCTGGCCTTGAGGTTAAGGAGCGCTAACAACAGAGGACATATGTCTGGAGAAGTCCAAATAACTGCTGTAGGAAAAGAAGGTAGTCACACAAAACTTATTTTGAAACGTATTAAGACACTTCATGTGTAAATACGTTTGATGCAAAGTCTACGATTTGGATGTTTGAAGATAAAATATAAAGTCATATTATTTTAAAATTATGACATCCTAGGAGTCCACACACATATACATATAAATATAGATAGCTATATGGATACATAGACAGATACATAGGTAGATATACATATAGATACCTACATACACAGATAGATACATAGATATGAACACAGAAGATACATACAGACATACATTCACATAAACACAGATAGATACATACATACATAGACATACACATACAGACATACATTCACACAAACACAGATAGATACATACATACATAGACATACACATACATTCATACAAACACAGATAGATACATAGATACATACATATATACATACATAGATACATACGTACTTTCATACAAACACAGATAGATACATAGATACATACATATATACATACATAGATACATATGTACTTTCATACAAACACAGATAGATACATAGATGCACAGATAGATAGATACATACATAGATAGATAAATACTTTTCTTTTATCTGAACCAATAGGCCCTCAAAAAAGAGCAGATACTGTATATAGAAACATAATGTTTTTCTATTGATTGTGATTATATTATTGGAAATGAGCTCTTCTGGAAAAAGAGGTGGTCTTTAAATATATCAAGCAACTTGTAATAATGTAGCAATTTATTAAGATGACATATTTTAAGTAAAAATTAGAATTCTATTTCAATGGCATTTGAAAAAAAAGAAGAAGAAGAAAAAGAAGTACCAAATAAGAGTGAAAATAGCCAGGCTTATTTTTATTCTTGGCACTGTCACCTAAAGGCTCAAATGGAAACAGCAGTGACGATTCAGCTGAACAGGATCGCACGGGCTGGAATGGCTCCTTGGCTCCTCGCTGCACGCTCGCTGCCTACTTGCGCCCCCAGTAGAGTGCCCGGAGGACTGCAGCCTCAGACCTAGGAGCGACTGACCCAGCAGCCCTGAGCTCCTGTCCGCCACTGTGAAATGGGTCCCCACACAGTCACTTCATCCAGACAACAAGCACCAAGCGAGGGTCCCAGAGCCCTGGGTGTGACAGCCACTCCGCCTCTTATTTTATGCATTCCTCTCTGTCTTCAGCAGTTACCATTTTTCTATTTTTTGATGTTTCTATGACTTTTATTTGAAACATATTTTTTTATTTTTAATTCTTAATTCTGGGGGTACATGTGCAGATGTGCAGGTTTGTTACATAGGCAAACATGTGCCATGGTGGTTTGCTGCACCTGTTACCCCATCACCTAGGTATTAAGCCCAGTATTCATTAGCTATTTTTCCTAATGCTCTGTCCCCCCACCCCACTCCCTGACAGGCCCCGGTGTGTGTTGTTCCCCTCCCTGTGTCCATGTGTTCTCATTGTTCAGCTCCCACTTATAAGTGAGAACATGTGGTGTTTAGTTTTCTGTTCCTGCATTAGTTTGCTGAGGATAATGGCTTCCAGCTCCATCCATGTCCCTGCAAAGAACATAATCTCCTTCCTTTTTATGGCTGCATAATATTCCATGCTGTATATGTGCCACATTTTGTTTATACAGTCTATCATTAATGGTAATTTGTGTTGATTCCATGTCTTTGCTATTGTGAATAGTGCTGCAATGAACATACACTACACGTATCTTTATGATAGAATGATTTATATTCCTTTGGGTATATACCCAGTAATGGAATTGCTGGGTCAAATGGTATTTCTGGTTCTAGATCTTTGAGGAATCACCACACTGTCTTAATACTTTTCTATAAGCTGAAGAGGACTGCGATTTCTCCAGTGACGCAAAATTCGAGTATAAATGAGCAAATGGAGGTACATGGCTAATTGATTGCATATGGCTGATGGGGACAGGGCTGAAACTTCAGGAAGTGAGGCTTCTGATGGTGTCTCTGGAATGTGGTCCTGCTTGGGTCTTACAGGCTGAATTTCCACATGACAACCATGAGAAGGTACACACACACACACACACACACCCCTACATTCACACACTCATGTTCCCACACCCAAACACACTCACACAGTCTTTCACACACACATGAAGGTGATCTCTTTTTAGAAAGTAATATCTTAAAGTACAACAGTTCCAAAGAATTCAGGATCCAGGGACCTCCCTGGGAAACCCACTTGCTTTCTCCTTTTGGGTCACTCAGGTGGGTTTAGTTCTATACATGTGTGGGAGCAGCAATGAGTCCAGTGCTTCATCTTTTTTTTTTTTTTTTTTTTTTTGAGACGGAGTCTCGCTCTGTCCCCTAGGCTGGAGTGCAGTGGCACGATCTCGGCTCACTGCAACCTCTGCCTCCCGGGTTCACGCCATTCTCCTGCCTCAGCCTCTCCGAGTAGCTGGGACTACAGGCGCCTGCCACCACGCCCGGCTAATTTTTTGTATTTTTAGTAGAGAGGGGGTTTCACCATGGTCTCGATCTCCTGACCTCGTGATCCACCCGCCTCGGCCTCCCAAAGTGCTGGGATTACAAGCGTGAGCCACCGCGCCCGGCCTCATCTTTATGTCTCTGTTAACATGAGGGATGCATGTCACATTGGAGTGCCTTCACTTTTTAAAATAAAAATAAAAGGGAAGAAAACATGGGCTTAACTCAAAGGTCTCCTTTGGTGCTAAAGATTACCATGCAACAATAGAGTGAGATGTGTCAGAAGCTGCCCCTTTCTCGTCTACACTGGATGCGTCCCTGCATGCTGGGTTATTGTGCATGAGGAATGACCCAGCCAATGGGAAGCCTATGGGTGGCTTATGCATGTTGTGATAAAATGTAAATGCACTAGAAAGGTCACCGGCAGAGTGATCATTACCATTGTGGAACTCTGACCAATTTGCCATTCAAGAGCATCATCGATGACTCAAGCTGCTCATGGGGCCCTTAAATATACACACCCAGGGGCACACCCACAGCCGATGGGCATTGTGGCTGCCAGTGTTTCTCAGTATGTGTGTCAGCGCCTGCAGACGCTCCTTCTCTGGCATTTAAGGAGAGCAAAGTAGAGGGGGAGGAGTACCTCGCTGTTTGGCCCATAATCGTCTCTCTTGTAAAGAGCATCACGCTGCTGAGCCAAGCTCTCCCAGAGGCCTCCTAGCCCCTTTCTCTGGAATTGAGGCTGTGCATGGGGGCAGGACACTGTCACCTGTGCCCTATTACAGAAGGATGCCATGCCAGCATCACATTACACAGAATAGTGGCACGGTGCCCTTCACCCCTCGTAGCTGTGTGGACCTAGCTTACCATAAAAGAAAAGCACCTACTCGACTAGCTCACCATAAAAAGCACCTACTCGAGGCCAGCCTGGGACCATCACTCTCACCTGTATCCGTGGAGACCTTGAGCATCCAGTGCATTGAGAAGGCCCAGGTGCTGCCCAAACCCCCCATCTCTACTACTGCTTTACCTCCGGAATGTCATTGCCTTCCCCCAACTGCCTCTGCTGCCTTTCCCCATATGTAATTCCCACAGCAATGCAATAAGGCATTTGTTCCTTCAATTAACAGGCTTTCACTGCAAACCTACTTTGTGCAGTTCCCTCTACTGATACTCATCAAATCTCAGCTCACTGCTCAGTGCTCTGGCATGGGACAGGACAAACAAGTGGAAGGATCATTAGGTATGCCCTCCTTTCTCCCCAGGCAGGAAACACTAAGAGCCTTAAAGCAACGTTTCAAAGGACCATGGCATCCCCAGAAGTGACAATGTCTGCTTGTGGGGACTGGTTCAATAAGGAAAGCTTCCTGGAAGAGCTGGCAATCCGGCTGAGTGTTAAAAGATGGGTAGAAATTTGACAAGTCGAGAACTCAGAGGGTATTCCAGAGAGAGGGAACAGAAAGTTTGTAGGGACTGAGCTACTTCCAGGATGGCCCAAGGTCATTGCATTGTACAGGGTATGGGGACAGAGAGCCAGGAGCAGCGGAAAAGGCAACCCAAGGCTCAAGTCCTCCTTATACCTGGAGAACAGATTCCCCAGGAACCCCCGGAGAGTGGACATTCCTTCAAGATGTTCATCCAACAAAAATCTAAAAAGTACCTACTATGTGCCAGGCACTGAATACACCCTGGCATCATTATGGAGGCTTTTGGCAGTACAGGCAAGAAACAAAATTATCATCACAACTGAATCCTGATGCATTTGACTACCCTGACAAAGATAAGATCCACTGCCCATTACCGAAACCAACCGCTACCAAGGCTGGCCTCCCTCCCCGACCTCCACTGAGTCTCTTGCTGCGACTTTCCCTGCACTGTGTCTTTCTTCTCTGAGTCACACCCTTCCTGCTTTGCCATGACCCCAACCACTGCCTGACACTGAATCCCAGCCTAACTGCACACTTGGGGCTAAAAGGATTTTCTTCAAATCAGATACCCCCATAAAGAACAGCTGGGCTGAGACTGAGTTGGTAAACTGGTCCCAAGTTCTGTCTTGGCTGTGCAACCTTGGACAAATCCCTTCTGCCCTGTGGGCCTACGTTCCATGTCTATAAGAGGTTGTATTTGCCTGCTATCTCCCCATCAGATGATTCTATGATTCTGTAGACACCTTTCTCTCCATTTGAAACACCTGCACGCCTCTTTGCTTGTTCAGAGGCTGACTTAGCCTCCTTCCAGGCCTCCTTCCCCATTTTCCTTTCCCAGAACAGCAAGAAGATCCTACATTTGTCTGTTCATTCATTTATTCGACAAATATTTATTAACTGCTGACTTAGTACCAGATACTACTGCAAGCTCAGAGACACCACAAGTACACAAGACTTCCTTTTCTTCCTGGACCTTAGCCTGTCCTTTGCCCTGGCACCGGAGTCTTCACTTGCAGGGTCTCACGCAGCTCAGCCTACACCTTATAGCCAACATCTCACTGCATTCTCGCATCTTTCTATGAGGAGGCATCACAAATGGCTAAGCCCAGTTAAGTAATGTACTATGTGAAGGGTAGAGTTTACACGATTTACTTGGTGTCCCAATACCACAGCAATAGTGAAGCCGAGACCTGGGTCTGCTGACTCTCAGCCTAACTCACAGTTAGGCTTTTGGCCATAATGTGTCATCTTGGAAATACTCACAAAGACCAATCTGATGTGCTTCATAGAGAACAGCTGAGGGGGCTTTTTTTTTTTTTTTTTTTTTTGAGATGGAGTCTTACTCTGTTGCCCAGGCTAGAGGGTAGTGGTATGATCTTGGCTCACTGCAATCTCCACCTCCCAGGTTCAGGCAATTCTCCTGCCTCAGCCTCCCAAGCAGCTGGGATTACAGGTGCATGCCACCGCCCCCGGCTGATTTTTGTATTTTTAGTAGAGATGGGTTTTCACCATGTTGGCCAGGCTGGTCTTGAACTCCTGACCTCAAGTGATCTGCCCACCTTAGCCTCCCAAAGTCCTGGGATTACAGGGTCTTCTTTTAAGTTCTGAAATACCCTCAAAAAGGCCCCAAACATTAATTTTGAGCAACGTCCTTGGGTCCTGTTCTTGGGCCATAGGTTAGATGGAACGAAGGAGGGATGACAGGATGGGGCACCCATAGAGCTGACCCAGTACTAGAAACTGAGCCCAAAGTCCACGTGAGCTGGGTCAGAAGCATCGCCACTGCCTGCACATTGGAAGTCTGGTTAAGTCCATTGTCACACCCTTCAGACAGCAGATTCATCCCAGCCTTACCGGGTGCCTTCAAAATGCAAGTTGTAAAAGGAATGGCGGAGTGAAGTCGAAGCAAGACGCCTGCAACTTTGCAAGGAGCCCAGTGCTTCTGGTAATAGCTGTTCCCGTAGTGCAAAGTGTCCACTTGTCGGGACACTGACCTTAGCTGTAATGAACCAGTCATAACTTCTCATCCCAGGGGCCTACGGTCCCCCTACCTTGTCTCTATCTGCCTGGTCTGTCTGTGCAGATTTCCAAGCCAATTCTGTTCTGATCTCAGAATCAAGTATTCAGGTTTTTCTAAGCAATGTTTCTACATACAAATAATTATTCACGTGTTCTGAACCTTTTTTTAAGGAAGTTTTATTATTATTTTAGTAAAATAGCTGAATGAGAGGGATGGGCAAACAGAGGCAGGGTTGAAAAGGCCAGGTTGATATTAATATTTTAACTATTGTTGCTATTTTAATAGCCACCCTGCTGCCTTGTATCTGTGCAGCCATTGCTCTCTGTGCTTCTCGGAAGAGTTGCAAACACTCCAGGTATGAGGAGCACCCTAGAAAACTTGAGCTCAACCCATAACAGAGATGCTTAACACACCGTATCTGCCTGATGCTCACTAGCTAGAATTTTCTGGCCCCTGCAGGAACCTCTTATCCAGGACCTGGTGCTGAGGAACAGCCCCTAAGTGGAACATAAGAGACCTCAACATCATGATACGATTTTTTTCCCAAAGCACTCAAGACTTCTATGACCAAACATGGCCAAACTTTGATCTACTTCTAAAGGACAGAGATGGTTCCAGAGAAATCTCAGGCCCACGACAAATGCCCCGAGTGATGGGGAAGACTGAATTTCTACTACCTGGATGCCCTAAAAGGTTCCAAATTACGGATTTGTTTTTCTTCTTTCTCTTGGTCTATGTGTCTATGAAATGAGCCTTTTAATCCAGCAAAGCTTGTCACATTTTCAATTTCTGTGCTAAGTTAAACAACAAAAAGTAAATTAGTGTTGCATATGTAATGGACATTAGAAAAAAAGTCTGAAGGAAATTCTATTAAGCCTACTGCCTGGTTACCTCGTTCTCTGCATGGGCATGCCTGTTTCTAAAGCAAAGCCTTACGTTTTCTCTAACAAAGGTTTGATGTTCCCTAAAATGTCAGCTAAAGTTGCCAATAAATATGGCTGGTGACTGGGCAGGGGAGGAAGGTTTCATGACACACGTTTTCATTAGCACACTTAGAGAAGAAAAAAAATATTTTAGTACTTAAAAAAACTAAAGTCATGACAGCTGCCCAGAACTATGTGCACTGAGGGATGGGCAAAAAAAAAAAAAAAAAAAAAAAAAAAAAAAAAAAAAAAAAAAAAAAAAGTGAGTAATATTGCAAGAGAGATATTTAAGGAAAGCAATGATTGAACTTTAAAAAAATACTGCAGACTCAAAATGCTGGCGGCAGACTGACTGCTATTTTAACCAAAGCTGCTGATTTCCGAGAGGTCTTCGGCTTTTACATATTTGTGTCTTG
Organism: Symphalangus syndactylus; assembly: GCF_028878055.3. NCBI lineage: Eukaryota > Metazoa > Chordata > Mammalia > Primates > Hylobatidae > Symphalangus > Symphalangus syndactylus. Next base: position 54,075,317 of record NC_072435.2, on the reverse strand, counting down.
CAAATGTTGGGCATTATGGTGTTGCGATAGGTGTGGCTGACTTTGAAATTCAAGCTCAGGGCGTCTGTGGTCCGTGAACCTGGTCCTGATAGGGCTGGCTAGTCAGAAGCAACACTGGCTAGTTACGAAACTACCATAGTATATGCTTTATCTCCACCGCATTTAAAGGATTTACCTATCTATCCTGCTGCAGACCCACTCATTGAGTAAGAGCCAACAGCATATGATTGTGTTAATTAATCTGCTATTGTGAGTACAGGAACAGCTGCAGTGGTCTCGTGGATACGTTGTCAAAAGAAAACAATGTAATGTTAAGCCTCTGACTGCATATTCTGTTACAAAGAAGGTTTATGAGAAGTTAAATTCATAAATCACAGATCATTTTTATAATAATAATAAATAATATCTGACCTTTCAAAGGAAGGTTTGAGTGTTCTTAATTTCGTCTTGAAATATGTTCTGATATATGATACCTCAGCTTTAACACAATTCTTTGTTTTGAAAACAAACATTCCCCAGAAATGATGGGAAGGGGGAAGGAGCTATAGAAATGACCTCTGACTGTACGAGATACATGCCATTGTAGTGCTAACAAAGATCAGAGCCCAAAATATCAAGTTAAAAGAAAAACTTGTTGGCATGCATCCAATGTCTCATATAATAAAAACGCAATTTCTAATACTCTGCAGAAATGGAGAGAAAGGGGACATTCATTATGGGAAACACACATATTATTTACATGGGCTTTACCTTTCTTTATGCAGATAAGGCACAGAGAGCACTTTCTGTCTAATTAATATTCTGTGTCCCTTCATGATCCGACCTGCCCACCCCCACCCTCACCCAAAATACAACCCACATTCTGTGCCCATCGCCTATGTACATATATCCAGTTAGTGAGCCAGGCAAAGGAAGACAGACTTAGACAAAGGAAAATAAAACTCTGTGTTCTGGTACTTAATCCAGAGCCATAAACTGTAGCAAAAGTCAGCGAGAAAACACAAGACTGATCAAGGAATATCAAGTTGAACTATGGCTAACAGGATTTTATCAGGAGTAACGTCTTGTATATCTTTGAGGAGGACTTAAAAAAAAAAAAAAAGAGAGAAGGAAAGGAAAAGAAATCATTGAGTTTCCCCAAGGGACCCACAGAGGAGTCCCCACACATTTGACATAAGTCCTGGCATCTGGTTCAACCCAAATTGGCTTGGGGGACACAGGAGGCTGAAATTGTGATTTCCAGCACCTATTATTTCAGAACAATTTTTTGTTAGTGTACGGGTCTCCATGCTATTTGGTTTTCATTCTCCCTCATTTTTAAATGAAAAATCCATTTGAGAGAAAAGACAAACTGCCTTAGGACTGCCGGGAGGGGAGGGCAGGGGACACAGATGAAGTGGGTCTGATCCCTTTGTTCTGGGAGATCGCAACAAAAGAAAGCTATTTTTAGCCATGGATTGGCATTGTATTACCAGGTACGTGTATCGACCTGATAACTGGAGAGGGACTCTGGAACTCCCCACAACACACACTGTGGTGTCATTGGCTGCAGAGGCTCACGCACTCCAGGAAGACAAACTTGGAAGAACAATCTTAATCCAGAAAAATTTACTGAACAGGAGACAGAAGGCCTTCTGTCTTATTTTGTTCACCTTGTGCTGTGAAAGGAACAACGTCCCCAGAATTCTTTTCTTTCTGAAAGTCGCTTCTCTTAGATGCCATTTTAAAGGAGTTTATGGGGAGGAAAATTGTAATTAACCAAAACACCCTGCTCCTTGAGTCAGGATAGGACTTGCCATTTGTTTTCATGAAGATAGGCAACATCGTCTCTAGTGACATCAACCACGGTTCTTGGACAGGACTTGGTAGACACTGGAGCCATAGTTAAATACTTTCTCATTGGATTTTGCATATTCACCCCACCTTCCCTCGCCTCCTAACCTGGGTCCCGGGTCCTCAGTGCCTGCCCACTCTTGTTCATTGCTAACACCCTCAACTCCCCTAAAGACAGCTTTCTCCAACAAGCAGCCAGCCCTTAGTCACTGGGCTAGGGCGCCTGGCAAACAAAGTCCTCATTATAACCAACTTTTACATTTTCCCTTCCAAACCCAAAGTTTTCACTCTAAGATTTAAAAGCCCATCTTTTCTTATACCAAAATAAAAACTCTTTCGTGGGCAATCCCGAATACTTGACATTTCCCGGTATTGGACCCTAGCAAACAACATCATCATCTTGGGGTGCCCTAGGACATACTTAGGAGAGAGTGCCCTTTGGATAACAATAGGGCCTTATTTCTGCTTATAGGAAGAGTGCGTGGGAGAAGGAAGAAAATGCCCACTGCCAGCCAGCACGGAGGTTTCTTTATCTAAGTGGTGAACGCTGTTATCTCTGTGGCAAGGGGGAGCCTACAGTGACCCTAAAAAGTCAGTGGTCCACATTCAGTATCCACTGCCAGTTCAGCAAGGGATGTGAGCTGGCCCCTTTCTTCCTCAGACCCCTGTGTTCTCATCTGTAAAATGAAGATCTAAACAAGGATATACAACCCCCTCCCGGAGATGAAAGGGTCTATAAATTCTAAAATGTTCATTTTGAATATGTATGATTCTTTCATCCTGATTGAAGAAAACTTGCCTAATAGGATCTTCTATTGCTAGCCACAGGGAGTCATCTCACCATTCTAGGGCTTATCAAGAAAGGATGAATGAAGAGATTATGTTTATTCAACAACAAAACTGTTTTCTGGTCTAACAAGTGGTCAACTTGGTTAAAAAGAAAAAAAGTTAGCAATGGCTTTTATCCTCCAATCATGTGTACTTTTCTCTGCAGGTTCACATGAACTTGGACCAAGTCAGACCCTCCAAAACCAAACTCAGTTAAAATATGCATTAGGTACATAGGAGGATCGCAATGGAAGCAAGTAGGTTTGAAGCACATGCTTGGTCCTGGTAGGACTCATACAAGAACAGAGTGTGCACCCTTTGAGAACTTGCAAATCATGTCAGAACAATCTATGACCAAGTACCATATTGGAAATTCAGAATTTGTTCTACTTCTTTAGCCTCTTCAGCAAACTTTCACATTCTATTCAGCAAAGTATTCCATGGTCATATTTGTGGAAATCTGGAACATACAGAAAGCTATGAAAAGAAATGAAAATAACTTCGGATTCTACTACCTGACGATGACTGTCAGTATCACTTTTGTAGACTCCTTTCTAATCATATTTATTTAAGTCTGATTAAACTTTGTATTCAAATATAAACAAAACAGAAGTTACACACAGTTTTATATTTTATTTTTTCTCAACATAATATTGTATGTTTTTATTATTTTATTTATTTTTACTTTCGTTTTTAGAGATGGAGTCTTGCTCTGTTGCCCAGGCTGGAGTGCAGTGGTACAATCATAGCTCACTGCGTTCTGGACCTCCCGGGTCAAGCAATCCTCCCACCTCACCTTCCCTAGCAGCTGGTACTATATGCATGCACTGCCACATCTGGCTAATTTTTAAAAATTTTTTTGTAGAGATGGGGTCTTGCTATGTTACCCAGGCTGGTATCGAACTCCTGGTCTCAAGTAATCCTCCCTCCTCGGCCTCCCAAAGTGTTGGGACTACAAGCCTGCGCACCACACCCCAGCTTGTGAGTATGTTTTGAAACTGCTATTCTTCAGTGCATGATTGTTAATGGCTACGATCAAATATACAAGTCACAAATGGCTGTAACTTTCTTCTTGTTTCTGTGTTTTGTTTTCTGTTCCCTGTTGAATTGAGCTCCCTACGAAAGATAAGCCTTGTCCCCTTTGGGTTTGGAAGACTTCCTGACACATTTCTTTAGAGCCCCAGGTATCAAAAGAGAGCTTGAGCTGTGGGTTCTCTGCCCCAGCGATTCTACAAGGGGGCTGGTCTTGCAGATACCTTGGGCAGGCCAGTATATAACGTCCTGATTTGCAATGATCTATTTGTCAAGAAACCTCTGTCAGCAGCCCTAGCACTTAAAGAGACTCTAATGCTTCGGGAACTGGAAGTCATGTATAAAATGAGGAACAATAATAATTCAACACAAGCTGAATTTAAGAGTACTGTAAAAGCCATAAGCCAATCTTCAACAAAAAGTAGACATCTTGCTAAAAACCACATTAGCAGCACACTGAAGCCTTGGCCACTTATCTCCTCCAAGGGGAGAAGAAAGGGGAGGGAGGCTGTGCATTTGCAACCCAGAACTCTCTTCAGCACAGATTCCTTCAGCCATCCCCTCAACCTGCCCTCTGCCCCTGGCTTGCTTTCCTTTTAGCAAAGGGGTAAGAGTTAATGCCACATGAAAGTGTCTATGTGATTCGATGCTCAGAAGAGTCTGTTGAGACTCTCAGGGGTTTTTTTTTTTTTTAAATAAAAAATAGCTAGATAATTTTCCTTTTTGAATTTTTAAAATTAATAATAAGACTTGCTCCTTGTGAGATGAAAGAAATCACATTTCAGACATTAAAGGACTAAGGGAGAAAAAGAAACCACATCTCCAGATTCCGGGAATGGGTCAGGAATCGATTCATGAAGAGTCCCCACAAAGTAGCAGGGTGAAACGGGCACTTCCCGAAGCCAAGCTTAGAGGAGATTCAGGCTGGAGGTTTCACATCCTCCAGAACACCTTAGAGGGCCACTGACATTGAAAAACCCACGACTGAAAAAAAAAGGGAGACACTAAATGTGCCTGCTAACTAGAATTAGAGAGATATATCTGGGTCCAAACTGGGTCTTTCTATTAGAACACCAGGAAGGTCTAGGGATAGTCACCCCACACTGGGAGGGAAATCTGTAAGTAGATGTCAGATCCCATGAAGAAGAATTGAACAGGGCTCAGGAGCAGACAGATAAGTCGTACCACCTAGAAACCTGGGAACTGCTGTGGCTGCCGGCAGAAGCCCTAAATGAGCTGGGTAATATTTCTGGAGCAAGTTGCATCCTGATATTTTAAGCTGAGAGTTTTATTGCTGCTGAAACCATACAGTTGAAAAGGAAATTGAACAGCCTTCTCTCTAAATCATCTGATTTATAGAAATTGAAATTGATTCATATAATTGGAGACCACTAATTATAGGAGTTGAAGAAGAAAGATTGTATGCCAAAGTTCTAATTGCTGAACTATCAAAGTTAGTCAAGATTTGTTTCAGGGAATGGGGGAAATTGTCATTTTCTATAGAATGCCAGGGAATGTGATCATTATGCTAGTTTACTACTATCTCTTTGGTCCTTACTTCAGGTTTTTGAAGAACAAAAGAGTAAGTTTGACCTCCTTAACATGCACCAGGGGGTTGAGATTTCTAATTTTTTAAAAAAATTTTATGGAAGTAATGTCATACATCATAAAATATGTGGACAAAAGAAAAAGAAAGAGGGAGGAAGGGAGGGAGAGAGAAAGAGACAGAGAGACAGAAACAGAGAGAGAGAGAGACTGAGAAGGCATCAGTTCTATGCCTTAAAGCCTCTGCAGTAATTATTTCGGCATTTCTCCCTCCCATTGCTTTACTGTGCACAGCTTTTCACATGGCCCGGCCCCTGGTCCACATTCGGTTGTATTTCCTTCTTTTGTTCTTGTGCGCACTCCTGAAAACCATCATTGTAAATGGCTGCATCATGTCCATCAAGGAGCTCTGTCTCCATGGAATGCCCCAATGCCATACATTTTAAGACAATTCCAGTTTTAATTTTTGACATTTTAAATGATGTTATAATGAACACTTCCACACGGGTAACTTTTTTCATACTTTGGATAAATTTCTTAAAATAGATTCTCAGAAGCAGACTTACTGGGTCAATGAGTTTAATGTGTCATTACTCCTGATGGGTATTGACAAATTGTCTTCTACAGATCTTTCAACCACTTAGAATGCCACCAGCACTGTTGGAAGTCCTGGCTCCCTGTATCCCTGGCAGGCAGGAGTTTCAGTTTTTAATATTTGTTATCATTCAATAGACCAAATTGGCAACTGGTTCTTTATTTAAGTTTGTAATTTTTAAATACTAGAGCAGATGACCTGTGTTCCTTCTACTTAGTAGTTTTATTTCCTCCTTAGGTGAATTATCAGCATTTGCCCTTTATCTGAGCCAAGGAAATATTTGTGGAGTACTAGGACCAAGTCCAAGTAGACCAAAAACAGATGAGTTATTATAGAAAATACATGTAAGAAGTCAAGAAACAACAGATGCTGACAAGGCTGTGGAGAAATAGGAATGCTTTTACACCATTGGTGGGAATGTCAATTAGTTCACCCATTGAGGAAGTCAGTGTGAAGAATCCTCAAAGACCTAGAACCAGAAGTACCATTTGACTCAGCAATCCCATTACTGGGTATATACCCAAAGGAATATAAATCATTCTATTATAAAGATACATGCACATGTATGTTCACTGCAGCACTATTCACAATAGCAAAGACATGGAATCAACCTAAATGCCCATCAATGATAGACTGCATAAAGAAAATGTTGTACATGTATACCATGGAATACTATGCAGCCATAAAAAGGAATGAGGTCACGTTCTTTGCAAGGACATGGATGGAGCTGGATGCCATTACCGTCAGCAAACTAATGCAGGAACAGAAAGCCAAACACTGCATGTTCTCACTTTTAAGTGGGAGCTGAACGATAAGAACACATGGACACAGGGAGGGGAACAACACACACTGGGGCTTGTCAGCGGGGAGGTTGGGAGGGAGAGCATCAGAATAAATAGCTAATGCATGCGGGGCTTAATACCTAGATGATAGGTTGATAGGTGCAGCAAAGCACCATGGCACATGTTTACCTATGTAACAAACCTGCACGTCCTGCACATGTATCCCAGAACTTAAACAAAATAAATTTTAAAAAGAAAAAAAAGAAAGAAAATACATGCGTCACTGGCAGACTGAGCACCCTCTCCCTTTCCTGATGGATAATAGTGATGCCAGCCCCCACCTAATGAAACACACCTTTACGGGTCTCAGAGCAACTTCCACAGCCTCTCTGAGCCCATCTTCCCTTGCTATGGGTTCTCCAGGTTGGAGATACGATAAAAGCAGGCTTAGAACATCTTTCTCTGAAATTTGATATTTTTTGCTAATGAGGTATCCCAAATTAAGAAAAAAACCTGAGAAAATGACATTAATTTGGAACAATTAGAAAATCAACAAAAGTTTGATTTTCTACTTTACAAAGCTTATAGCACTTTACGAACAAAGTAATTAATCCTTATAACAAAGAAAAGATGTTGTCCCCCCACCCCACCGCCTGCTTCCTGAGTTCCAGAAAAGTTAAGAGCCTTTACACGGAGTTCCACAGTCTTTGCTAAAAGGCCAAGAGAAGACGAAGAAAAAAGAAGATCCATTGCTTGCTCAAGGAAATGAAACAAGAAGCTCATGGGTCCTGCACAGAGATGAGCTTTAAGAACAGCAAGTAGATGTCCAGAATCAGTAAGTCTGTAGAGACAGGAAAGAGATGTGCGGTTGTCTTGGGCTGGGGCTTGGGGGTTGGGAGTTGCTAGCTAAAGGTTGCAGGGTATCTTTTCTGGGATGATAGAAATGTTCTAAAATTGTTTGTGGTGATGGTTGCACAATTCTCTGAATAGACTAAAAACCATTGAATTCTACACTTTGCATTAACTGTATGATATGTGAATTATATCTCAGTAAAGCTGTTACCAAAAAAAGTAGCTAGAGGCTTGAAGGAAATCATGGGAAGAAGGAAACATGCAGGGGCGGAACCTTAGCAAGGTTTGATTTCCTTTTTTTATTTTATTTTATTTATTTATTTATTTTTGGAGGGACAGAGTCTCACACTGCTGCCCAGGCTGGAGTGCAGTGGTGCGATCTCGGCTCACTGCAAGCTCCACCTTCCGGGTTCACACCATTGTCCTGCCTCAGCCTCCCGAGTAGCTGGGACTATAGGTGCCCGCCACCAAGCCCAACTAATTTTTTTGTATTTTTTAGTAGAGACGGGGTTTCACCATGTTAACCAGGATGGTCTTGATCTCCTGACCTGGTGATCCACCCTCCTCGGCCTCCCAAAGTGCTGGGATTACATGCGTGAGCCACCGCGCCTGGCAACAAGGTTTGATTTTCTACTCTACAAAGCTTATAGCACTTTACAAAGTAATTAATCCTTATAACAAAGAAGAGATGTTGTCCCCCCCACTTTCCTGAGTCCCAGAAAACTTAAGAGCTCTCACACGGCATTCCACAGTCTTTCCAAAAAAGATCAAGGAAGAGAAAAAAAAAAGAAGAAAAAAAAAGAAAGTGTGCTACTTGCTCAAAGAAATAAAACAAGAAGCTCATGGGTCCTGCACAGAGATGGGCTAACAGCACACAGAAAGAACAAGGATGGGGAGAAACATTTAGTTGATATATTAAAGAATCAGGCTGGGCGCGGTGGCTCACGCCTGTAATCCCAACACTTTGGGAGGCCAAGGTGAGCGGATCACGAGGTCAGGAGTTTGAGACCATCCTGGCCAACATGGTGAAACCATGTCTCTACTAAAAATGCAAAAAAAAAAAAAAAAAAAAAAGCTGGGCATGGTGGCGGGTGCCTGTAATCCCAGCTACTCGGGAGGCTGAGGCAAGAGAATCACTTGAACCCAGGAGGCAGAGGTTGCAGTGAGCTGAGATTGCACCACTGAACTCCAGTCTGGTGACAGAGCTAGACTCCATCTCAAAAAAAAAAAAAAAGAATCAAAATGAGAGAAAACACCCCACAATGATGAATTTGAATTTCTGGGACATACATTCATCCATTCAACAGAGTATATGGAGTGTGTCCGGATGGTCAGGCCTAGGAGGGAGTGAGAGAGAGAACACCTGTGATTCGATGGGGCAGGGTGCACCAGCGGGGACAGGCTGGATTTAACAGAGACTTGGGGTCGGGGGATGGCTTCCAAAGGAAGGCAGAAGTCAGCCTGGCAAAGAACTGGGATGGCGGGGTAGAGGGGGATTCCCAGTAGAGAAAGCTGAACACACAAAGACCCAGAGGAATGACGGAATACAGGGTGGGGAAACTTGCAGGAGTCAGACCCCCACCCCAGAACCAAAACTGTGGGGACCAAGAGACACAGCTGCAGAGGTGGGCAAGGGCTGGACCCTGAAGGTTCTCATGAGACTGTGGCCATTTTCTGAAGGCCCATGGGTTTCTTTAAACTGGGAAGTGACATGATCAGGTTGGCTTTTAGGTAGATCTTTCCAGAGATCTGGGGAAAGGGTTTGGAGCAAGCTACCAGGAATGAACTAGACGGAAACTGTGTTTAAGAGGGAAATCCATGAAGATCTGAAATGTGGAGATTCAGATCTGTGAGAAACAAGGGGACAAATTCGAGAATTGTTTAAGAAGCAGAAAGAGGGGTCTCCAAGGGGTGTGGGAAGGAACCACCTTGACCATGCCCTGAGTGTTCTGGTTGGTGGATGGGTGGGGTGGGGTCTATTCACCCAGCCGGGCAGCATGGCAGGAGACACCCATTCAGAAGACTCGGCATTTGGGACCTGCTGAGTGTGAGGTGCCAATGGGACACTTGAAGGAAACTTGAGTCCTTGGAAAAGGTCTCAGCTGGGACTCTGATGCATTTCCCAGAAGGGGAGAGGACGGTGTCTTCTGGGAGGCCAGCTGACCTGCCGAGGGGAGCCACCTTTCTCACTGACCTGGCACCCTGGGAACACAGTGTACAACAGGTACAACCCAGAGAGGAGAAGAGAGTGTGGGAGGAGCCTGGAGATGCACAGGAGAAAACGAACTGTCAAGGAGGTCACCGGTTCCAATGAGGTGGGCACTGGGCCAACACAGAACACTAAATAGAACCTCACAGTGAGGGCGGGGCTGGAGCCTGGAGGATGGGAGTCAGAACATGGGGCACCCCTGTCCCAGGACTTCTGGACCCCAAAGGCCAGACCTAACAGAAACGGTGAAGGAGCGCTGTCCCCAGGCTCCTGTCTGCCCAAAGCAAGAAGCATACAGCATGGAGCAAGGGGTGGACCCAGACGAGGGAGCTATGGAGATGCTGACACTAGAAGCTTGCTGAAGTCCACCCAGACAGACGGGGAACTAGAGGGTCCCCTGCAAACACAAAACTCCCAATTCAACCAGCTGAGGGGCTGGACAAGGGACTGATAGAACATTTCACTCTCTGACCATCCATTAGAACTTTGAGCTGGCTGGAAAGCAAGGCATCAGACCTAATGGGGAGGAAAATACATCATTACTGTTGTTTTCATTCATCTGACAAGACCTTGACCTATCTTGATGATAACTTCATTTTCCGGACCATAGAGAATATAATGAAGGAATATTTTTAAAACTCTAGATTTAGTTCTAACTAATGAGGAGGAATTAGTTAAAGCAGAAAAAAAAAAGCAAGAATCTTGGACAACTACAATTATGATTGTCTTAGAGTTCTCAGAAACCTAGGTGTGTGAGGCTAGGCAGGTTGGGGTCACAGTGATGGGACAATAGTTAGGAGCACACAGAAGGAATAAAACAGACCAGCTCAAATCCAGACTCCAGAACTTCCTGTGTGACAATGGGGAAGTTACTTAACATTTCAGAACCTCAGATCCCCATTTTCTCCTGCAGGATAAAATCAGTATCTACCTCAGAAAGCTGTTACCTGTTACAAGAACCCTACAACCACTGTGGAAAACAGAAGATTCCTTAAAGAACTGAAAGTGGATCTACCATTCGACCTAGCAGTCCTAATACTAGATATCTACCCAAAGGAAAAGATGTCATTATATGAAAAAGACACAACACACACACACACACACACAAACACACACACACACACATTTATAGCAGCACAACTTGCAATTGCAAAGATATGGAATCAACCTAAGTACCCACTGATCAACAAATGTATAAAGGAAATGTGGTATATATACACCATGGAATACTACTCAGTCATCAAAAGGAACAAAATAATGTCTTTTGCAACAACTTGGATGAAGTTGGAGGCCATTATTCTATGGGAAGTAACTCAGGAATGGAAAACCAAATATCGTATATTGTCACTTATAAGTGGGAGCTAAGTTATGAGGAGGCAAAGGCATAAGAATGATACAATGGACTTTGGGGAGGTGGGGAGGGCGGGAGGGGTGAGGGATAAAAGACTGCATATTGGATACAGTGTACACTCCTGTGGTGATGGGTGCACCAAAATCTCAGAAATCACCACTAAAGAACTTACCCATGTTACCAAAAGCCACCTGTTCCCCAAAAACTATAGAAATAAAAAATAAAAATAAATCAATCAACAAAAATTTTAAAAAGAGCTCAATTTTAAAAAGTTGTTACGAGGATTAAATCCACTTAATAAGTTAGCACACTGCCTGGCATTTTTTTTTTTTTTTTTTTTGAAACGGTGTCTCGCTCTGTCGCCCAGGCTGGAGTGCAGTGGCGCAATCTCGGCTCACTGCAAGCTCCGCCTCCCGGGTTCACGCCATTCTCCTGCCTCAGCCTCTCCAAGTAGCTGGGACTACAGGCGCCTGCCACCACGCCCGGCTAATTTTTTGTATTTTTAGTAGAGACGGGGTTTCACCGTGGTCTCGATCTCCTGACCTCGTGATCTGCCCGCCTCAGCCTCCCAAAGTGCTGGGATTACAAGCGTGAGCCACCGCGCCCGGCCTGCCTGGCACTTTTTAAAAACTCAATAAATGTTTGTAATTCATCACGAACCAATGTGTATCCTAAATTGTAACATACCAAGGTTCAAAACACTTGCAGTAAAGAGAGGTAGGATTCCAGGGCACGAGAGTCTGGTCAAGCAGATGACCCAGAAAAAGACGAGGATGCTTTCAAACATGTCATAATGCCGACTGTGCAACCAGAGAGATCCCAGTGATAGGGAAGAAGGCTGGGTCCAGAAAAACCAGTGTGACTCCCCCGGAGATATGAGATTTGAAAAGAAGATAGTGGGCATTTAGCATACTCATGCACATGTATGTACATACAAGTACATATATACACACACATGCACATATGCATAGATGTGTTAAGTGAATAGATTAATTGATTGATGATTTGAATAAAACATGGAAAGAAGAAGAAACATGTTCTTGGGGAACCTCAGACATAAGTGACTGGGACTTGAAATGATCTTATCTTTAATGAAAGGCAAGGAAAGAAAAAATATAGTATTAAGGGCAGCTAAAAAGCCCCCCCACCCAACCTTTTTTTTTTTTTTTTTTATTTTTAGACAGGGTCTCGCTCTGTTGCCCAGGCTGGAGTGCAGTGACATGATCTCAGCTCACTGCAACCTCTGCCTCCCAGGCGATTCTCCTGCCTCAGCCACCAAATACCTGGAATTACAGGTGCGTCCACAATGCCCAGCTAATTTTTGTAGTTTTGGTAGAGATGGTGTTTCGCCATGTTGGCCAAGCTGGTCTTGAACTTCTGACCTTAGGTGATCTGCCCGCCTCAGCCTCCCAAAGTGCTGGGATTACAGGCATGAGCCACTGTGCCCAGCCTAAAAAGCCATTTATTATTTATTTATTTATTTATTTTTATTTTACTTTAAGTTCTGGGATACATGTGCAGAACGTGCAGGTTTGTTACATAGGTATACATGTGCCATGGTGGTTTACTGCACCTATCAACCCGTCATCTAGGTTTTAAGCCCCGCATGCATTATTTGTCCTAACGCTCTCCCTCCCCTTGCCCCTTACCCCACGACAGGCCCCAGTGTGTGATGTTCCCCTCCCTGTGTCCATGTGTTCTCATTGTTCAACTCCCACTTATGAGTGAGAACATCGGTGTTTTGTTTTCTGTTCCTGTGCTAGTTTGCTGAGAATGATGGTAAAAAACTCTTTTTAAAAGTTCAATTCAGAGCAAAACAAACAGACTGAGAAAGGAACTATAGTTTGATGCAGGAAGCAATGACATCACTTTGGGGAAGGAGAAGAGGAGTCTGCCCTGCAAGGAGAGGTCCCGGGGAAGGAAGAGAGACCTGTTGACCCACGGGAGCCTGAGATGGATGAAAAGACTGTCAGGAAGAACATGTCTGCTCCAGCAGAATCCTCATCTCCACACTCCCGTGAAATCAGCACCATGGAACCGGGAGAGCTTGGGAAAGCAGTGCTGAAACCTGCTGCTGTGGTATCTGAGGAACTGTGGAAAAAGGGAAAGCTAATTGTCGTGGACAATCGGTCCCGAGACTGACTTCAGCATGGGTCTTACTTTTTCACAAAAGTCGAGGCAAGCCTAGAAGGGGGAACAGCAATCCCCAGAGCCCAGCGTGGGCTCCCTCGCAACCAGCCCTGAAGGCTGGGGACCGAGACCTGCATTAGACATCAGGTGTCTGCATCTCAGCAGGGCATTTTGATTTCCACGGGGATAAAAAAGAGAAATGTGAAACCGAAGCAAGGCAAAGAAGTGGATCAGTGGCTGGTTAACCAGCCATACCCAAAGGGTACAGAAACAAGTGCTGAGGTCACAAGGAAGGAAGGGACGCTCACTCCGGGATGTGGCAGGGCGCATGTCCCGAGGCTGCCTCGTGGACTGCTTTTTATCAATGACAGGGACAAAAACCCAGCAGGCACAAATGGAACAAGTGCAGGTGGCCAGTGCTGGGGAAGTGGGGTGTGTGTGAGGTCCCTTGAATGAAGGAATCCCTCACAGCACCCTGACCCACCAGGCCAAGGGGAAAATGAGTGATGCAATTAAACAAACAGTTGTTGACCTTTTCCACATCTGGTCTGTAGTCGAAACAGCAGCCAACTAGCAATTCCTGTCTCCTTCCACGACCTAGGGTTGTTTCTGGAAGCAGTTTCCCAGCCAGAGATATTTTCCAGGCTTATCTGATGTAGCTGGGGCCACGAGACTGAGTTTCAGCCAATGGACAAAGTGAAGGTTGCCACTTCTTGCTCCATTCTCATGGTGCGCTCTTTTCCTGACAGCTGGATCTCAATGTCCTGGGTGACCCAGGAAACTGTATACTGAAAATGATGAGGCTTCCACTGGCCTGGTCCCTAAACAAAAGCTGCTTGTGTCCAACACTGATTGAGCTCTGGGTGAGAGAGAGAAAAGTAAACTGTGGTGTCTTGATACTGAGACATTAGGGTGCATTTATAAGAGCGGTCAGTGTTGTCCTAACTGATATGGGACACACAATCCCAGAGTGGCAATGCAGTATTGGGGAGAAGGCAGGGCTTCATCAGGCCTCTGAGAAAGGACTTGAGGGATTGGACAGTGATGAGTAACTCAGTGGGAATCAGAGAATCCATGGTCCCCAGACAGGCAAAAATGGCCTCAAAAGGATGAGTTCCCAAAAGGAGAGGGAGCCCTTCTGAGCCTACACGGATGATGGATCGTTGGTCAAGCCAGCAGGTCCTGTGCACTAAGTGCATTGGTTCAGATGGGCACGGAATAAGGAAAGCAGACAAGGCTCAAGGCTTGAAGCTACAACGTATTTTGTCCCTTGGCCTTGGCAGAATCCGGTTTGACTTACAGGACCCCAAGGAAACCTGGGACCATGCACATTTCAGGACAATATTAAAAAGAGAGAGAGAGCATTTACTGAGTGCCTGCTATGTGCTCTGCTGTTGTTTAGAAGGAAGATAATCATCATTTAATTCTCACAATAGTCATCTAAGGTAAGTACTATTATTCCCTAGTATACACATGAGGGATCAGACTTGGCTGGGGATCCAGCAGTTTATGTGTGCAGAGCTGAGACTCAGACCATGCCTGGCTGAGCCCAAAACCTGTGAGCTTCACTAGGATCCCCCCATCTGAAAGGCTTTCTAAGATCAGAGCTCCTCAGGCCCTGCATGGGCCCCCTCAAGAGACAGCAGGCAGCCCCCTGCCCCAGACTTGTATAAGTAGAAGCTGGCGGGGCCCCACAGCATTCCTCAACCCCGCGTGGGGCAGAGTTAGATCGTAAGACCCTCCCAACCTTGAAACCTCTGCCTAAGAGCACACAGGAAGTTTAGATTAAATCAGCCAAAATGACTTCATAGCATATATTTCTTAATATCTGGTTCTCAGGGTCAAACATAAAACTTTATCCTGAAAAAACAAAAAAACCACCAAGGATTATCCATGAAACAGCTCTGTTAAATGTGAGCCATCAGCAGCCTGACCCACACATGCTGATCTCTGTTCCCGAGCTCCTTCAAGGACGCCGAGGTCTGCAGAGTGGTGGAGCTAAGGGGTTGGACAATGGAGGATCCCACCCCGTCCTCAATCATCAGAAGCTGCAAGGTGTTTTTTTTAAAAAGAAAAAGGAAAAAAGAACTATTTTTCTTCAGTGCTAGAGAAAGCAGACAGATTTTTCACTTCTGTAGAGTAAGAGAACTCTCTTCCCTCACCGAGGTCGCTTATAACAATAGAGGATCCCCTGAGATAAAGGAAAGAATCAAGTTTTCTTTTTATTCTAGAAGGTGATAACTACCACGAAATCTCCACTTCACTTAAGTCCTTTTATTCTTCTGATAAGCTCAAGAGTTTGCCATCATTGTGCCCAGCCACTGCTGTCTTCAGCAAAGCGCAGTGGAGGAGATTTCAGTTTCCAGAGGGGACAGAACCAGCCCCTGCCAGTGAGAACCCCCTGACCCAACAACACTCCAAACAAATTACCGGGTTGTCTAAAAAGTAGAAGGAACAAACCACTACTGGAATACTCTGCTTTCTTCATACCACAAAGCAGATTTTACTGCTTAAAGGGAGATTCATTTGAAAGAAACCTCAAGCATATTTTTTTCATGTCTTGGGAGGTTGCTGTTTCATAAAATGCATGCATGTCATACGACTCTGCAGAAATTCATTCAACACACTGGGTCCATCAGTACTTACCGCTGTGTATGAATATCATGAAGAATGTATATCATTCCTGTATCATGAGCTACTCTAGGCCCTGGGCTACCTAAGCGGACAAAACAGACACCATTCCTGCCCTCATAGAGCCTGCATTCTAGTGGGGAAATGGAGAACGTATCAGTACAATGGAAATAAAACAATACCAAATAGTTAAATACATAAGGGTAATGTCATAATTCGGGATGGACAGAATAAGGGCACAACCAAGATGAGCTTTGACATTGGATGGGTGGTCAGGGAAAAGTAAGGAAAAGTGGAACTTAACAAAGAAAATATAGGCTAGTTACGATGGCTCATGCCTGTCATCCCAGCAGTTCGGGAGGCCAAGGCAGAAGGATCATTTGAGGCCAGGAGTTTCAGTACGGCCTGGACAACAAAGCAAGACCCCATCTCTATTAAAAAAAAAAACCAGCAAGTACAGGAAGTGCAAAGGCCCCAAGGCAGGACCACACTGGAGCATTCTGAGGAGTGACAGAAGAGCAGGAGAGTAGTGAGTGCCACAGAGCCACAGGCCCTGGAGTCCGAGAGGCAGGCAGGCCCAGGGAGACTGGAGAAGTTCGCAAATCACATGGGGAGCCACTAGGCCCTCTAAGCATTCATCCCTCTGCTCTGGGAGGCAGGCTTGAGGAGCCACTAAAACGGACCTGTTTGAGAATAGAAGCCCAGCAGTCTGTTTCCCAGCAGCTTCCCTGCCTCCAAGCTTAAGGGGCAGTGAGCCACAGAGGGAGTCCATCTCCCTATTTCCTTTTAAAGTCAGGCCAATAGAGGAACCTCAGAAAGGTATTTTATTCATTGTTAAGCAATATTTCTTCACGAACAATCAATGTTGAACAGTTTGACATTTATTGCTGCCCATCAGAGGCCGATTCTCATCGAATTATATGCAGTGTGTGTCCACAACTCAGTGACATTTTCCTCTTAGTAAATCCATGTGCGCCATTAACAGACAAATTAAATTACCTACAATTGTTTACCTACTTAAAAAAAGACTCCTAAAAGGAAGACCAGGATCCCCTAAATTCCACTTTTCTCATTCCAAATGCCAGGATGCTAATGGCCAGAGTCTACGGATTAACACCACTGCTCGCCAAGTGTCTTCATGTAGCTCAGTAAGAGCGAATTCAGGGGTCCCGGGTGGGCTGGGGAGTGGATGATGACTGGGGCCACAGAGGGAAGAAGGTGGGAGAAGCCCCAGTCCCCAGCCCTAACCCCAGGGAGGAATAGGCTGAAGAATGTCAAGAACCACTCACTCTCTTACTAACATGTGGGAAAACCAACAGCTGCATTTGTTCTTCAGAAGATGAGCCCTTGGTAGGCATGTGTAATGACCCGGGGAGAGAGAAATGAGTTCGACTCCATTGCTGTCTTCATGGGGCTCAAAAATCATCAGAACAAAGCTACCGATGCACTTCACTCTACAGTGACAAGTTCCTGGGTGAGCTTCATAGGAGAAAGCAGGTAACCTTAAGTCCCTGGAGGAGCAGGCACCTCCCCACACCTTTAGACGTGGGCAGGAACTGAACATGGGGAGACAGGGAAGAAAGGCGGACCCCCCGTCAAGCATTCCAGGAGCGGCTGGTCCTAAAGCACAGCAGAGCCAGTACACGGGGCCATGTCTGGGGCCCGTGTGGGGTTGGGTTTGGCTAGAGTCCAGGAAGGACATGGAGAAGGGGCTGGGGAGCCCAGTGGGCTGTGGCTGTACCCCCGTTTCTTCATACCTACCCTGGAGGGTGCTCCCCTGCCTGCTCCAAGACACAGACAGGATGCCTACTGTGGCACTGACTGTGGCAGCAGTGGGAAGAAAGGGGAGGGAATAACTTAAATGCCCACCAATTGGGGAATGGCTAAAAATACATACAAAATACCAGGCCATATCTATTTTATGGCCTGTTATACTTCTTATTATATTTTTTAATTTTTTTTTGCTAGAGATAGGGTCTTACTATGTTGTCCAGGCTTGTTTTTGAACTCCTGGTCTCAAAGAATCCTCCCTCTCAGCTTTCCAAAGTTCTGGGATTATAGACGTGAGCCACCATGACCAGTGGTTATGTTACACTGACAGCAACAGGGCTAAGAGAAATCTGAGTCAAACCCTGTCTCTACTAAAACTACAAAAAATTAGCCGGGCATGATGGTGCATGCCTGTAATCCCAGCTACTTGGGAGGCTGAGGCAGGAGAATCGCTTGAACCTGGGAGATGAAGGTTGCAGTGAGCTGAGATTGTGCC
Organism: Symphalangus syndactylus; assembly: GCF_028878055.3. Classification (NCBI taxonomy): domain Eukaryota; kingdom Metazoa; phylum Chordata; class Mammalia; order Primates; family Hylobatidae; genus Symphalangus; species Symphalangus syndactylus. The sequence goes on along the minus strand of NC_072435.2, from coordinate 54,057,263 downwards.
ACTGCACTCCAGCCTGGGTGACAGAGCAAGACTCGATCTCAAAAAACAAAAAACAAAAAACAAAAAACAAAAAAAAAAAACAAAACAAAAAACCAAAAACAAAACAAAACAAAAAAAAACAATAACGACAAAAATAAGGTTATCTTGAAGCCACGCGGTTGAAAGAAAAAAGCAAACTGCAGAGTTATAGGGTGGTACTATTTATGGTGAGGAAAAGGAGGAAAGGAGGGAGAGGAAGGGAAGGGACAGGTAGGAGAGAGGAAAGGGGGGATGTGGGGGGTGAATGCACGGCAGGAGGCTGAGACGATTGGGGAACAAGAGGGAAAACTAGGAAGACAGAGGTGACAGAGAACATATACTCTCTAATGTAGTATAATTTAATCATTTACTTGAGTTTTAAAACTCAGCCACTGTCCACTGTCTGAATATTTTGATAATGATGACTGATGATGAATCCAGAATAGTGATTAATAAAAAATGATCTGCTCCTGTACTCCCTCTGATTGTAAATATCAACCTTAATTAATAGTAATCAATGTTAGCAATAAGAGAAAATCCAAACTGCTTTAATGTACCACTTCAGGGGCTTCGTGTAATATCCTCCCTTGACAACACATCAGTGCTTTCAGCCCCTGACAGAGTGATGGGGAGGGGTTGGGGGAGTTCACACAGGACCCGGCCACACTGCGGTCTGGGACCCAGGAGCTCCACAAATGTCTGCTGGAGGAGGTGGGGAGAAGGGTGGGTGTCTGAGGGGGTGGAAAACATGAGGAACAAGACCCAGATAACAATATGGAGCCCTACACAGTGCTCCCAGGGTAGCCATGCTATAAACCCCCTAATCATTTCACACACATACACACACACGCACACACACAGAGAGAGAGAGAGAGTTTATGAGCCCCCAGTTGGTCCCAGCTTGCAGGATGTCGTCCTTGCCTGGCGTCCAAGGCCTTCCACAGTCTGGCCCTAGTCTCCTTTTCCAGGGTTCCCAGCACGTTCCCAACCAGATGGCATCACTGTCCTCTAAACACACCGAGCTCACTGACATGCTTCACCTTTGTCTCTGCCATGCCTTCTTTCCCATACGCCTCCCTCTTCCTCTCCAGTCTAAAAATAGTCAGACATCACAGAAGTCTCACTTCCTTCATCCATGTCGCAACAAATATTCACTGAGCAGCTACTATGGGCCAGGCACATCATCTCATCCTAACAGCTTTACAAACTAGAAACTAGTGTTTTCCCATTTTACAGACAGCACATTTGAGGTTTGGAAAGTATCTTGCTGAAGGCCACACAAGCTGGTGCCTGGTGGAACTGAGATCTGGACCCTGGTCAGTTTGATTTCACGAACATTCATCCTTGGAGGAGAGACAGCTAAAACAGAAAGGTAAGCATCATCAAGGAAGGATGGGCCAGAAGGGCAGGGGGTTAATTTTCCAGAGAGGATGGGCGGGACGTCTCCTCTGAGCAGGTGGTACTTGAGCTGTGACTCAAAGGTCATTTAGTAGGTGAGTAATAACTTCAGGATACATTGTAGTGGCTCCATGGATATGAGTGAACAAATTGCATGTATAAAGGCCTGGAGGCATGTGTAAGGATGGGTGCCAGCCTGTCCAAGTTCAATGACACAGAATACACGCAACAGGTTACGTGAAGCAGATTTGTTACTTACAGATAGGCAGCAAGGCAGACAGAAGCCTAGGATTTATTGCAAGTGGGTCCCCTAAGGCTCAAGAAAGCTTCCTGGGGTGGATGTAGTCTTGTCCATATGAGCCACTTGCACTACAACTGAGGGTCTTAGAAAAGCAGCCCCCAGGGTTGCATACTCTGGGGCTATGTGACACGCTGGGCTAAAACACCAAAGGATATCTAATTTCTAGGGGGAACTGTATCAGAGTCCAGGGTGTTTTGGCCAGCTCCCCCTTATCTCAAGATGTTATATCCCTAGAACATTCTACCATTATTATTATTATTACTATTATTATTATGAGATGGAGTTTCACTCTGTCACCCAGGCTGGAGTGCAGTGGCGTGATCTTGGCTCACTGCAACCTCCACCTCCTGGGTTCAAGCAATTCTCCTGGCTTAGCCTCCCAAGTAGCAGGAACTATAGGTGTGTGCCACCACACCTGGCTAATTTTTTTTTTTTTTGTATTCTTAGTAGAGATCGGGTTACACCATGTTGGCCAGGCTGGTCTAGAACTCCTGACCTCAGGTGATCTGCCCACCTCAGCTTCCCAAGGTGCTGGGATTACAGGTGTGAGCCACCTCACCTGGCCTCTATCCTTATTCTTGAGAACTATAAGTGAGAAAGGGGGCAGAATCACATCAGTCCAAGGCCACCTTGGAGCACTTCTTTGCAGCACTGGACAACATAGACCATTCCAGAAACTGCAGGTAACCCCATAGAGCTGACATGCCGTCCTTTGAAGCAAGAGTTAAGATTCTGACAGGCCAAGAGCAGGAGAAAGATATATTCGTGTTGATTTCATATTAGTCAAGTAGGGAGTGAAAGGTGTGGACTGCAATTGTCCATTTGATCATATCGATAGAGAAAAGGATGAATTTCTTTAAGTCACCTGTGCCTCGAGGTGCGTTTATCCATCACTACACTGGGTGACTCAGTTTTCACACAAAGGACTCCCCCATCATGTGTAAACCAGCCATTTATTAATTTTTGCAACAAGTACTCAACTTCATTACTCACTTTCGAGATCGCACGTGTTTACATAATCTTTCTCTGGCTACAGGAGTCTCACGGCAATATCCCCAGGCAGCCGTCGCAGTGAGATACCGGGCATCGTTAGCGATGGCAATGTTACAAGCCTACAAAGCAATGTAATTACACAGATCCGACCTGCCGCCACTCTCTTCCGCAGGTACTCCTGGAATGCAATGTCAAAATTTGCATGCAAGATGCTGACCAATAATGTACATTTTAACTTACCAAGGCAAATAAAACTCCATGCCATATGGGTGATTAGAAATACTCTCTCCTTCTCTAAACAGCTGGGTGAGTAACAGCAAGGAGAAGCCGGTTGGCAGCTGTACACTCTTCTCCCTACACTCTTCTCCCTGCTATCGTGAGGAGTCTGCTTCCGCAGGTATGCACCTGAGACCAGGTAGTGCGATGCTCTCCTCTCCTAACAAGAGAGCTGAAGGGATAGGGGGCAGTCGAGGCCAGGTGTCCCTCTCCAGTGGAGCTCTTCGGTTTGCCCAGCATAAAGGCTCATTTAGCATTTGGTAAATAAGCTATTCTAAGAGTTCCAGGAAAAAAAATGCTGCTTTGAGCACTGAGAAAAAGAAGAACGTAATTTTTTTAAAAACTTCAAAATAAAAGTAGCATTAAAAAAAAAATTACAGAGTTGCTGCTGTTTGTTACTAACCACTGGCTCCTGCACACACCCAACCATTCTCTCTCTATCCAGGCAGACCTCGGGTCAAGTTTTTCATGTTCCCAGGCAGGTGCCTCAGCAGGGCCTCTGCAGACACCTGTGATGTTCACAACATCCTCTGCCCATGATACTGTTTTGCCCACACGGCTATGGGTACCTCGGATCCTCCTCAGCCATCTGCCCCTTCCAACTGTCCGGGGATCAAGGGCAGCTGGCACAGGCCTTCTTTCTCCATGCAGAAAGAGCTCTAGGGGCATCTGGATGATCTGACAATCGCCCTGCAAACAAGACCAGTCTCATGGGACTGTGACCTGTGCACGTCACCCAGGACCCCCTGCCTAAAAGCACCCTGAATTTGGTTTAATGTTCTATTTCTGCCTTGAAATTCTTTGTGACTGAACAGTGGGCCCCACATTTTGCACTGAGCTCTATAAATGGCATTTTGCACTGAGCTCTATAAATTATTTAGCTTGTCCTGCCTGTTAACTATCTTTAAAACAGCTGTGGCTTTCCTGTGTAGAAACCTGACAAACACTACCTCAGCCAGGTGACCAAGATCAACATCATCAGTGATAAGCCAGGTTAATATGACACGATGTGATGAGAATGGTCCTTTATCTCCCTGGCCTTCCTCACAAACTTCCTCCCATAACTCCAGTCTAACCATGAGAAGAACATCTGATAAATAGTCTAAGCCAGGCCTGGTGGCGTACACCTGTACTCCCAGCACTTTGGTAGGCTGAGGCAGGCAGATTGCCTGAGGTCAGGAGTTTGAGACAAGCCTGGCCAACATGGTGAAACCCCATCTCTACTAAAAATACAAAAAAAGTAGCTGGACGTGGTGGCATGCACCTATAATCCCAGCTACTCAGGAGGCTGAGGCAGGCGAATTGCTTGAACCAGGGAGATGGAGGCTGCAGTGAGCCGAGACCACACCACTGCACTCCAGCCTGGGTGACAGAGCGAGACTCCATCTCAAAAAAAAAAAAGTCTACAAAATACCTGTCCAGAACTCCTCAAAGACTGTCTTGAGGTCATCAAAAACAATGAAAGTCTAAGAAACCATCACAGGTTGTCCATTAGCAGGGGAGGTGTGGGGTCGGGGGCATATGACCACTCCTTTTACTTTCCACTCAATTTTTCTGTAAATCTAAAACTTCTCTTAAAAAACAAAGTTTATTAATTAAAAAAAAAAAAACTAAATGTAATGTGGTATCATGGATGAGATCCTAGACCAAAGGACATTCGGTAAAAACTAAGGAAATTTGAGTAAAGTATAAGCTTTGGTTAATGATAACATCAACACTGCTTCATGTATTGTGATATTAGTACCACAGGGATATTAACAACAGGGGAAGTTGAGCATGGAATATAAGAAGATTTGGACTCTTCTTGCAACTTTTCTGCAAATCTAACACTATTCAAAAATTAAAAATTTATTCAAAGCCTCCCTTCCCCAAAAAAGGGTGTAGCTAAAGAAACTATAGTTCCAACAGGCCAAAAATCATAGGGAAGGTGGCAGACAGAAAGCCTCCTGCTCCCCCCAGAATTGCACAGCCTCCTCCCCAAACCCCTCACTCAGGACTCACCCGGGGGGAGGCTGTCCACGGCAGCTTGAAGCAGCCACAGGCTCTGGAATTGACTTTAACTTGTTCACTTTGCTTTTTGGTTACATCTCTCCCCCGGAGACCACTGTGGCTGCTGATTTCTCTGGCTTCCTTGCCGTCAGCTAAATATTATGTTTCTAGCAGTGAATAGCATGTGGGGAAGATGTGGGGGTGGGCTGGGGACAGTCTGGGTGAAGCTGACTTCACTCTATCCCCTCTAAAACCTGCACTGAGATTCCAGGACAGGCACCGTCCACCTCTGGCATCCCTGGCTGGCTCTGAGGTGCCCTCTCCTGTCACACCCATCATGGACATAGGCAGGTGGGCGGTGGGAGCTGTAAGCCAGGCTGAGCGTCTCCAGAGGAGCAGGGTGCCCAGGTGTGGAATGGGTACACCTGTGCATGGCTTCATTCCATTAATTGAGAACTACCAAATACCCTTTGGGGAACATGTCTCTATCAGCCAAGGGTTGTTGGGCACCCCAGAAATAGAATAGGGATCCAGGTGTATTGGCTTGTAATGCTCCCCCTTTGAGGAGGAAGATTTTTCCTGGAAACTAATGGGCAAGCAGAGGTGTGATAAAGCCTGCAGCAGGCTGGGGACTCCTGCCATGTTCCTCTTCCTCTCTCTCTCTTTTTTTTTTTTAATAAACATAGTAAAATCTGTTTTGAAGTATATTTGCTTTGTTCCCTTATTGAGGACATAGTGGGTTTTTTTTTTTTTTTTTTTTTTTTTTCGAGATGGAGTCTCACTCTGTCGCCCAGGCTGGAGTGCAGTGGCCCGATCTTGGCTCACTGCAAGCTCCGCCTCCTGGGTTCACGCCATCCTCCTGCCTCAGCCTCCCGAGTAACTGGGACTACAGGCACCCACCACCACGCCCGGCTTATTTTTTGTGTTTTTAGTAGAGACGGGGTTTCACCATGTTAGCCAGGATGGTCTCGATCTCCTGACCTCGTGATCCACCTGCCTCGGCCTCCCAAAGTGCTGGGATTACAGGCGTGAGCCACCGTGCCCAGCCATTCCTTTCTTTTATGTCTATGTTTGGAGACTTGGCTTGCCCAACAGCACCATGTTGCAGGGGACATCCTGCTGCAGGGAGTGGGTCTGCAGCAGCCCCCCAGGGCCCTGGGTCATGGGTATCTGGGACTTCCAGGTGCCAGGGAAGGGAGAACGCCCCAGGAGGTCTGGAGGGGCCCCCCTTTATGGGTGGGTGTGAGAATCCTCATTGCCTCTGGACATTATCAGGTGGGAATGGGATGAGCACATTCCTGCCTGGAATCCCTTTCTGCACCTGCACCCCCAAAGCCAAAGCTCCCCATGCCTCTTTTCCCTGTTGATCTCAGGGTCCACACCCATCTCTGCCTAGGTGTCAATGGGCATCGGTGCCCAGGCCCTCCCAAGCGCTGCTCTACTCTGCCCTCATGACGTTTGCTGCTTCTGTCCAGCACACCAGCTTCCCCCAAGACCATATCTCCATCCCTCCGTGCTGCCCCGTGCCTTCCCAGCTCTCCCAACAGCCATCAAGAACCCCACAGCCCTCGCGAACCCCTGCAGAGTCTACACCACCAAGTGACATCTGGACAAGTCAGGCCTTGAGGTTTGTGTTCCCAGCTCAATGCAGACACCTCACCCGAGGTCCCAGTTTATGAACTGCCAGAGTGGCAAGGGAGATCCACTTGGCCAGCACCTGCCCTGTGCCTGGCATGGCACACAGGACCCCATGCAGGCAGCAGCTATGACACTTCGCCAGCCCACCAGGCCCACTAAAGCTTGGCGTTCGAGCTGGGGGTCTTCTCCTTCCTCATTCCATCCTCACAACCTGCCCCTCCAAGACATCAAAGTGAATCACAGCATCTTCCCAGCCCCAAGCCTTATCCCCACATCCTCCTCTTTGCCCTGGTCTCAGCATTAACCTAGGCTGGGTTGGGGAGTGAGACAGAGATTCTATTTCTAAAAGGCACAGGGCAAGCTTGAAGGGGAGGTCTGAACTTCCAATAAAACACACTGGACCACAAGGGTTGTTTTCTGGAATTTCAGTTTCCTACAGAAACCACGCAGCGTTTCTTGTCGTGGGCGGTGACACATTTTTCACGGGGCGCTGGTGCCTGTTTGTGTTTACTCACTCCCAGCATGAGCTCCAGGCACTGTGGGGCCACACCCCCCACTTCCCTCACCTCCTTCCTGGATGGCAGAGCACTGGGCTCACACAGGCCACTGTGCGGCCAGGGCTGTGGCACAGCTTGCCTTGCAGGGTTAGGAGAGGGAGCTATACCAGGGTGTCCCTGCTCCAGGTGCCGTGGAAAGCTCTGTGACCCCCTCAGGGTACATAGTAGCTACCCAGAGGCTTAAGGTCTTAGCAGAGACCCATCCCTGATGCCAAAACCTTCCCTCAGAAATGCTCACTATCTTGGCCAAGGTCCAGACCCCATAGCACAGCACATTACTGCAGAAAGAGGTCCCGCTGGCCTCTGGAGAGCCAGTAGCGTAGGACACAATCAATGAATAAATGGCCTTCATGGGTTCAAAGCTGCCACTCCTGTCTTGTGCAGGAGAAGGGAGGCAGAGATCTACCCTCCTTGTCGTCATTCATTTTATTCAAGTGTGTACTGAAACAGCCAAAAGGACACACCATCGACAGATGAACTGGATAAAGAAAATTCGGGGTCGGGCGCGGTGGCTCATGCCTGTAATCCCAGCACTTTGGGAGGCCGAGGCGGGCAGATCACGAGGTTAGGAGATCGAGACCATCCTGGTTAACACAGTGAAACCCCGTCTCTACTAAAAATACAAAAAATTAGCCGGGCGCAGTGGCGGGCGCCTATAGTCCCAGCTACTCGGGAGGCTGAGGCAGGAGAATGGCGTGAACCCAGGAGGTGGAGCTTGCAGTGAGCCGAGATTGCGCCACTGCACTCTGGGCTGGGCGAAAGAGCAAGACCCTGTCTCAAAAAAAAAAAAAAAAAGAAAAGAAAATTCGGGATATGCATACAATAGAATACTATACAGCCTTACAAAGGAAGGAAATCTGTCACAGGCTGCAACATGAATGAATCTTGAGGAGGCCATGCTAAGTGAAATAAGCCAGACATGGAAGGACAATTACTGTGTGATTCTACTTATATGTGGTACTTAGAGTACTCAAATCTATACACGGAAAGTAGAAGGGTGGTTGCCAAGTGCTGGGGGGTGAGAGAAATGGGGAGTTATGGTGAACGGGTACAGAGTGTCAGTTTTGCCAGAGGAGAAGGGTTCTATGGATGGGTGGTATTGATGATAACACAACCACGTGCACGTAGCTCATACCACAAATCGTGCTCTTAAAAATGGTTAAGGCTGGGCGCAGTGGCTCACGCTTATAATCCCAGCACTTTGGGAGGCAGAGGCAGAGGATCACGAGGTCAGGAGTTCGAGACCAGCCTGGCCAACATGGTGAAACTCCATTTCTACTAAAAATACAAAAATTAGCCAGGTGTGCTGGTGGGCACATGTAATCCCAGCTACTTGGGAGGCTGAGGCAAGAGAATTGCTTAAAAACAGAAGGCAGAGGTTGCAGTGAGCCGAGATCGTGCCACTGCACTATAGCCTGGGCAACAAGAGTGAAACTCCATCTCAAAACAAAAAACAAAAAATGGTTAAAATGGTAAGTTCTCTTTTCTTTCTTTCTTTCTCTCTCTCTCTTTCTTTCTAGCAGAGTTTCACTCTGTCACCAAAGCTGGAGTGCAATGGTATATCTCAGCTCACTGCAGCTTCAACCTCCTGGGCTCAAGCAATCCTCCTACCTCAGCCTCCTGAGTAGCTGGAACTACAGGCATGCACCATCACACCCAGCTGATTTTTGTTTTGGTTTGGTTTGGGTTTTTTTTGTAGCAATGGAGTTTCGCTTTGTTGCGCCAGATGGCCTTGAACTCCTGGGATCAAGTGATCCTCCTGCTTCAGTCTCCCAGAGTGCTGGGATTACAGACATGAGTCACGGTGCCCGGCCTAAAATGGTAAATTCTATGTTATATGTATTTTTTTTTAGACAGGGTCTCACTGTGTCGCCCAGGCTGGAATGCAGTGGAACGATCGTGGCTCACTGCAGTCTCTACCTCCTGGGCTCAAATGATCCTCCCACCTCGGCCTCCTCCCTTCTGAGTAGCTGAGACCATAGGTGCCCACCACCAGACCCAGCTAATTTTTTAAAAAATTCTTTGCCAGGTGCGGTGGCTCACGCCTGTAATCCCAGCACTTTGGGAGGCCGAGGTGGGTGGATCACGAGGTCAGGAGATCGAGACCATCCTGGCTAACACGGTGAAACCCGGTCTCTACTAAAAATATAAAAAATTAGCTGGGTGGGGTGGCAGGTGCCTGTAGTCCCAGCTACTCGGGAGGCTGAGACAGGAGAATGGCATGAACCTGGGAGGTGGAGCTTGCAGTGAGCTGAGATCGCACCACTGCACTCCAGCCTGGGCAACAGAGCAAGACTCTGTCTCAAAAATAAAATAAAATAAATAAAATAAAATAAAATAAAATAATTCTTTATAGAGATGATATTTCACCATGTTGGCCGGGCTGGTCTTAAAGTCCTGGGCTCAAGTGATCCTCCCGCCTTGGCCTCCCAAAGCACTAGGATTCCAGGCATAAGCCACCACACCCAGCCTGTTACATGTATTTTACCACACATTTTTAAAAAGTGTTTACTGAGTCTGTATTATGTGCCAGGCACTGCCGTGGGTGCTGGCAATGCGGCAAGGGACCAACCCTGCTCTCCTGGCGCTCACACCAGGGGCAAGTCAACAAATACACAAGAAAGAAAATGAATGAATGAGTGAAGAAGAAAACCAGGAAGAGCGAACAAGGTGCCCTCCAAACGCCTCAGAGATGAAAATCCTACAGAGAAACATCTTCAGGGGGTGACTGGGGAGGGATAGGTCCTACTAAGGGCCCTGGAAAGGCCTCCCAGAGGAAGCGGCATTAAGGTGAAGGTGAGATGGAGCCAGTAACAGGATGGTCTGCGGGGAGAGCAGGCCTGAGAGAGCAGCAGGCAATGCTGAGGCCACTACAGGGCTGGCTTCAGGGAATGAGAATAGAGGGAAGGTGGCAGGACCTCAGCAGAGTGAGACTGGGGAGAGTGGGAGGTGATGGGGCCTTGTCCGCCGCAGATTTAACTCCATACATCATGAATGGGAAGTCACTGGGGGATTCTAAGCATGGAAGCAATATGATTCCAACGACCACTCCGTTGCCTGGGCTGACATCGCTGCTCACTCATCAACCCTGATGGCCCCAGTTCTCATCAGGCAGTCCCTGTTCTCCAGAGTGCTGCATCCTTTGGGAGTTCCAGCACGTTCCATCCAAATTCCCCAAAGAGCCACAGCCATCAAAGGGGCCCTCCAGGCCTCCACGGAACCTTGTGCTTCCTGGTAAGGAGCTCGGGAAGGAGGAGGAGCCCCACCCTGATGGACCCCGCTCTGCCCTCTCCCTCCTGGGCACACATGTTCTGCCCCTTCCCCTGTGCTCAGGCTCCCTCTCCCCTGAAGAGTTTCCTGGACCCATGCACCATTCTTCCCATGGGACCCTACTTCCTGGAGATGACAGCATGTCATCAACCACTAACCAAAAAAGGACCATTGACCCCAATGCACCTGGCTGCACACATTTCCAAGCAGAAGCTGGTGGAGCTGCCACTTGGGGTCTTGGTGATTTCCAGGAAAATTTCCATCCAATTCATGGCTCCCCTAACCCACTACCTTCTGTTTCTTGAAATTTGTTCTTTCTGACCTTATGAAATGGCTGGGAGAAGATGTGTTGGAATTTCAGGAAAGGGAGATTCCTATGTTACGTGCATGCAGAGGTCAGGAAAAGCCGATTGACCTTTACCCCTCGAGGGCCCAGTGCCGTCTGGTCCCCAGGCTCTGGTCGACACCCCCAGCTGGCTGCAGAATGTGTGAGTGCCTTTCTGAAATCCCTGCCTTGTGGTACAATCAGTCAGGCTCACTTCCACCCCCATCGCCCCAGGCCTGCACCCCTAATCCTTCACCGTGTCCATAGAACTTGGCCAGCTAAACCCATAAGCCGCGATGTGATCACTTTGCAGGTGCTGGCCACAGGGCTTAGGCCTTAAACACTCCGCAGACCTAAGATGCAGTGACCGCAGTTGAAGGCTGTACCCCACACCCTGGCTTCCAACAGGCACAAGTGAGTGAGGCAGCTACTCTGTTGGTGAACTTCAACAGGAGGGAGGCAAGAGAGAAAACAGCTACTCCTAGAGCTGCCTCTTAGGCTCGTGAAGGAGAATAATCATCCAGGGAGAAGTTGGACATGGAGCCAAGGTCACCACTGTCCCCGAGAGGGGGTCCCGAGGATGCTGACAGCAAACTGAACACATCACCATGAGGTTTGGTCCCCGAGCCACACCGCCATGCCTCCACCCCATCTCAGCCCCCCATGCTCCCTCATGCACCTGGTAACCTGCCCAGCTCACGATAACCCTCACCAAAAGTCTACGGTGGCAGGCCCTGTGCTGTGAATTTGGTTTTTACAGGAAGAGCGGTGGGAAGGACTAAATCCCAGCTGGCTGCTGGGCAAAGTGCCTTTTGTGCTGAGAGAAGGCATTTCATTTCATTCTGTATAAGTTGACCACGTTCCCTGACATCTGCTGTGCTCCATGTCCTGTGCAGGGAACCACGATGGAAATACGGCTGAAGAAAACACAACCCCTACCTCATGGAGCTCACAGACCTCCTCCAGGCACAAGGCTGGCTGAGCTCCAGAACAGAGGCTCCCTGAATGGGGACCCCAGAGCCTCAAGCCCCAGCTTCTTCCAGGAGGTGCTTGATGCTGCAGAGGCCACAGCTGTATACTGGAAGGTAGGGCTTTCTGCATTTCCCAACTTGCACCCCAAAAGCCAGATCTTTCACCTGAGGCTGAGCCAGCATTAGGGAGGGAAGACCCCACTAGTGATGAGTGAAGGTTTTGGGAAAAAGGGCAAGGACAGGCTCAGAACCCAGATACCCCTCCTCTAAGGAAAGTTGAAGGTAATAGTCCTTGGGGGAGGTCAAATCCACCCTATGTAATAATAAGGCATCATGATATGCAACACACGTGCACCCCAATCCATGCCAACACAGGCAAATGCATACAGATACACACATCTCAACACACACATCCTTATCCACACAACACACACCCCATCCCATTCCAACACAGGCAAATGCATACAGATACATGCATCCCAACACACACATCCTTATCCACACAACACACACCCCATCCCATTCCAACACAGGCAAATGCATACGGATACACCCATCCCAGCACACACATCCTTATCCACACAATACACACCCCATTCCATTCCAACACAGGCAAATGCATATGGATACACGCATCACAACACACACATCCTTATCCACACAACACACACCCCATCCCATTCCAACACAGGCAAATGCATACGGATACACCCATCCCAGCATACACATCCTTATCCACACAATACACACCCCATTCCATTCCAACACCGGCAAATGCATACGGATACACGCATCACAACACACACATCCTTATCCATACAACACACACCCCATCTCATTGCAACATAGCAACATAATTGCACACCCAAATGCCACATCCTAACATTTCCCAATAACCACAAACACATACTGACATTCACATCCCAAGCCACTGTCACCCGTGCACACATCAATACACATACTCAACACAGGCACGTCCTCTCTCATACCAAGACAGCCATAGCTCAAGACACACACGCCAACACATACTTAAACACATACACACAGGCACAGAGGGATACATGCACCCGCAGCAACCTACACCTGAAAGATTAAGGTAACTTGCAGATATACACACAGCATCACCACCCCAAGACAGCACAAGCACACCCGCCAATATATCCATATCCCCACATGCACAACACGCATTCAACACACACACACACACACACACACACAAAATCACAAGAAAAGAACCTGCTGGCCTCCTCCCATCCATCACAGCAGACTCAGCCCCTCTACTGAGTCCTGGGCCCTTTCTCCGAGAGCATCTTAGGTGGGGCCAAGGCCTCGTGCCAGCCCCAAGCTTCCTGCTGCATGTGGCCAGTGCGAAGTGGCTGCTTGCTCCAGCCCTCTCTGCCCACAACAACAAAACTCTCAGCTGCCCCTCCTCTGGAGGCCCTCACAGACAATCATCTAGCCCTCCTAATTTATACCTCCATGGACTGCCCTGACCAGGCAGGAGGATTAGAGATCTCCTCTTTCTCTTTCTCTTTGTCTACTGATGGGGTAGTCTCTCCTCTTCTGGAGAAGGGGTGGGGGTGGAGAGCTGACTTCCGGATGGTGTCTGCAAGCTTATGCACGAGGCAGCACCGGTGGTGCCAGCAACCTTCTTCTACCTGCAGGCCCCTTCTCCCACCAGCCACACACCCAGGCCATCTCCCCACACGGAGCTGCAGGCTAGAGCATGTAAAGGACACTCACGAAGCATCATAGTGTCAGAAGGGACTGGGGAACTGAGATGGGGGCAAGCTCACACAGGCGGAGAGCCGGGCAGCCCAAGTCAGGCTGTGCTAGCCTGTCCACCAGGCCATGCTCCCATGGCCTCAGAGGGCCTCTTCCCCTTTCCTCCTCCCTGTCTTAGACACTAGGGGAACAAGTGTGACCCTGAGCAGGGGCTCGGGGATATTCACAACCACAGCTCTGGGGGGTCACCTCAAGCCTAAGTGTGGGGCTCAGGGGGGTCCCATCAGACATCAGCCAAGGGAGTAAGTACTGGGCTATCCTCCTTCCCTGCTCCTTTCTCTGAAGGGATGTGGGGATGACTCCCACTGAGAAGCAAAGAGAGGAAAGTGGTGACCTCTGACCTCCCTGCAGCCTGTCCTACCAGCAGCTGGGTTTGCTGGTGAGCTGCATTCTGCCTTCTGCTGTATTTACACAACTCCCAGCATGGCCCAAAGGTGAAGTTAAAAGGCAAGAGGTCACACAGAGGTGGGTTCAAATGCCAGCTCTGCCGCTTCTAGCCTTACAACTCAATCCAACCTCTTCATGCCTCAGTTTACACATCCGCTGATACGCTGTCCCCTACAGACCTCCAGGAATCTCTGGGAGAGCAGATTCCCAGTGATGCCTTCTGTGGAACACTCCTGGGCAACAGGGAAATGGGAGCCCATGCCAGGGGCCTGGGCTCACCCTATGTCCAACCCCTCCGATGCGCCCATGCGGCCTGACCCTGCAGTCTTATCTCCTACCGGGTCCTTTCAGAGTGAGGACAAATGTAGGTTTGGGGGGCAGGCATCTTGTTTCTACCTGGGGAGGAGGCAGTGAAGGAGAAGGAGGTGCAAGGAAGATGACCAGGCCGTTCCCCTGTGCTTGAGAGGATGTCCCAGGCCCTGCACCCTGAGTCGCAATCCCTGAGCTAACCCCTGTTTCTCTGTGGCTTCCCAACTCTCTTTTATGTGTGGGCCATTCCCAAAGACAGGCCAGCTTCTCCTCAAGAGCAGGGAATCCCACCTTCCCTTCCTCTTGGGTGCCACCCCTTTCTCCACTAACTTGAGAAGGACACAGCCCTGCACACACAGTGGCCACATGGAAGGACATGTCATTTGGCTTTGCTGGTGTCCATTGTCACTTCTGGGCTGAGATGAGCCTCAGTATTACCAAAAAAGAAGAGAACAGGCAGGAATGGACTCCTGGAGAAAGTGGCCAAAGAACTCGCTGTCCCATAAAACACAGTCACATCTCTGTGACGGGAGAATGGGAGGACAGAACCTCATCACCATGTGCAGACTCCAAACCACCTTGCTCAGGGAGGCCGGGACACCTCTTCAGGTGTCCTGAGCAAGAGAGCCAGTGCCTCTGCTGCTGGAAGAACCTCAGAGCCGTGACATTTTGGACACCATTTGGTTGCCCAAGCTCCATGCCTCCTCCTCCATCTGAATCTCTGTGAGAAAGCTTCTCTCTGTCACATTCAGCCACGGGATGGATGAGTTGGCATTCTCTCTTCCCCACTTCTCCAAGGACTAACTTCCTTGCCGTGAACCAAGTGGTACACCCCATTCCCCTGGCAGCAGTGACTGCTTCAGGAATGGGCATAATAATACAAAAACACCTATAGGATGCAAGAAGATCATTGCTAGGCCTCCAGAAAAAAGTGCTGCTCTGTTTGGTGGCATGGGGAAGTGAGGTGTGAGCTAAGGCAGCCATTTTGCTACTATGAGGGAAGTCCATGGGGATGCTATTTGAGCTGCTAACTCTACCTCAGTTAGAGTCCAGACCTTCCAGTTCCATGAATCACTGCTCTTCTGTGGTTATAATTGTAGTTAAAGTCGGTTTGAATGGAGACTCACTGTGGCACGTTGGGCAGGAACTAAACCATCTTGAATTCGCTTCACACAGAGAAGAAAAGCTGCCTGCCTGGGACAGCATCAGTGACTGCTCGACAAGGGCACCCTAATCGACCTCCAGCGAAGAGAGCCTGACGCAAACAACTGGTCCCACCATCGCACCAGGGACATAGACAAATGGCTACCAGATTCAATGACACAAACCAGTGAGGCCGACCCCGTGAGCTGCACACCTCCCAACAATCACTCTGCAGGCCGGGTGCAGTGGCTCAGGCCTGTAATCCTAGCACTTTGGGAGGCCGAGGCGGCTGGGTCACTTGAGGTCAGGAGTTCGAGACAAGCCTGGCCAATATGGTGAAACCCTGTCTCTACTAAAAATACAAAAATTAGCCAGGCTTAGTGGGATGCACCTGGAGTCCCAGCTACTTGGGAGTCTGAAGTGGGAGAATCACTTGAACCCGGAAAGCAGTGGTTGCAGTGAGCCAAGATGGAGCCATGGCACTCCAGCCTGAGTGACAGGGAGAGACTCCAGAAAAAAAAAGAAAGGAAGGAAGGAAGGAAGGAAGGCAGGCAGGCAGGCAGGCAAAGGAAAGAAAGAAAAGAAAGAGAAGAAAGAAAGAAAGAAGAAAGAAAGAAAGAAAGAAAGAAAGAAAGAAAGAAAGAAAGAAAGAAAGAAAGAAAGAAGAAAGAAAGAAGAAAGAAAGAAAGAAAGAAAGAGAGAGAAAGAGAGTGAGAAAGAGAGAGAGAGGAAAGAGAAAAGAAAGAAAGAAAGAAAGAAAGAAAGAAAGAAAGAAAGAAAGAAAGAAAGAAAGATGGATGTACCCAAATGAAATAAACATTCAATGGGGTAAAAAAAAAAAAAAAAAGAAAATATTAAAAATGAAAAAACAACCACTCCCCTGGCCAAGTTGCCCATTTTCACCTGTTTGTGTTTGTATTGTATAGCGCAGAAATAAACCTCATAACAGAAGATGTCTATTGAGCACTGAAGTCTTCACTAAGGCTTTATAAAGAGAGGCAAACACTACCATCGTCCTCATTTTTACGTGGAGGAAACCAAGGCACAGAGAGGCTGAGGAGGCCTTGCTGGGCCACACAGCTCCTGAGGGCCTGCACCAGAGCCCTCGGCCACAGCTACCACACTCACAGCCATGCTGGATAAAGCAGGGGCCCTGGCAGTGACCCTCCAGCTGCAAGACTCCGCCTCTATGGCATACAGGAGAGATGGGAGGTGGAAGGCGGGCCCATGGGAAATGAGATAGAAGAGAGTCTCCCCAGCCCCTCACCAGGCACATGGGTCCCTCAGAGACAACACGATGAAGCTCAGATGCAAAAATCAGCAGGAAATCAGCCAGGTGTGGTGGCTCACGCCTCTAATACCAGCACTTTTGGAGGCCGAGGCGGGCAGATCATCTGAGGTTGGGAGTTCGAGACCACCGTGACCAACATGGAGAAACCCTGTCTTTACTAAAAATACAAAATTAGCCGGGTGTGGTGGCATATGCTTGTAATCCCAGCTACTTGGGAGGCTGAGGCAGGAAAATCGCTTGAACCTGGGAGGCAGAGGTTGCAGTGAGCTGAGATCGCGCCATTGCACTCCAGCCTGGGCAATAAGAGCGAAACTTGGTCTCAAAAAAAAAAAAAAATTGAGGAAATTGAGGAAATCCTTGGACCCTAGGAACATTAATTCTCTACTCAAGGAACAGCAGATAAGACCCTTTAAAGTCACCCCCGGGGCCATGGAAACATTTAGGAAGGGAGAGGAGAGAAAGGTGGGGGAAACACTGAAAGACACAGGAAAAATGGAAACTGAGAGGCATCTCAGAATCTTCTACACTTCCCCATCCAAATTCCCATGATGTGGAGGAAAAAGCCAAAGCCCAGAGAAGGAAAGCGAGCTACCTAAATAGTCCAGCAGGATGACTAAGAGCATGGCCCCGAAAATGTGTGTGGGGCCCGGCTCCAAAGTGAAGTGGGGACGTTCTGCCCTCAGCCTTTCCTTTAACGTGAGAAAATGTGTTTGTCTCTGGCTTAATATCTAAGCATATGATGTTTTGTTTCATCAGAAAATAAAGGGCAATTGACTAGAAGTCATTTCCACCCATTCTCATAGCAAGTCCGCATTCAGTTCCTGTCCCACCACCCAAAAAGAAGAGTGGTCATATCCACGAGTGCCCACAATCCTCTGCTGCAGGCTGCAGATGGACGTTCTGACATACTGGAGGTGCAGCCCTCCCATGTGACACCCAGAGCCCCTGTGGGGCAGGTATGGACCGTTCCTAAGGCAGACAGGGAAATGGATAAAATCTGAGCCCTCCTTCCCAGTGTGGGGCCTCACAGATCCTCTACACACTCCAGCTGCAGGGTCCCAGTAGGAGCCTCACACCCCCGACCACCTGATGTGCCTTCCTCCATTCATGAGCCATTGCCTCCAAGGACAGCATGGTCAGGGGACCATGAGTTGGAGCCAGGAGGCTGCCCCTCACTTTCTGGTGTGGAGAGCTGTCCTGCGTCCCCCAGAGTGCTCTCCCTCGGGGAGGCTCCCTATGTGGAGTGTAGGGTGCAACAAAGCTTTCACCGGGCCCCAGCAGCTCCCATCCTGCTCCGGCCCTCTCTCCCTCCCTTCCCAGCCTGGGATGCCTTCCTGGGAAGCACCCGCTGGACTCTTCTCCCACGGCCTCTTCTGTATGTGACAAGGCATTTACTTAGACTGTGGCTCCCAGCCAGGGAAAGGACAGCAGCCAGGCACAGTGGCTGAAAGAGACTTGTCTGCTTCCTCCAGGAAGTCACCAGGATTGGCCTAATTCTACAGAGGGAAAGAGTTACTCCTCCTTGCCAAAGAAGTCACTGAGCTAATTGAAGTGGTTCCTTGCCCTTTCAGGTCCTTTGAGAACAAACTGGGCACCAAGGTGCTCCCACAGGCCCCAGGGTAAACCCTCCCATGTGTCTGTCTCGCTCTGTGAATTACCTGTCCAGCACCTAGAGGCTGTGGGCTTCCAGACGCTGAGATGCATCTCTACTCATCTTTTTTTTTTTTTTTTTTTTGAGATGAAGTCTCACTCTGTTGCCTAGGCTGGAGTGCAGTAGTGCGATCACAGCTCACCACAACCTCCGCCTCCTGGATTCCAGCAATTCTCCTGCCTCAGCCTCCCTAGTAGCTGGGATTACAGGTGCCCACCACCATGCCTGGCTAATTTTTGTATTTTTAGTAGAGATGGGGTTTTGCCATGTTGGCCAGGCTGGTCTCGAACTCCTGACCTCAAGTGATCTGCCCACCTTGGCTTCCCAAAGTGCTGGGATTACAGGCATGAGCCACCGTGCCTGGCCTCTACTCATCTTTGCATCTCCAGCACCTGATGCCTTGCTCAGTGTTCAGAACCCACTTAATAAGCATTTCATCCTTCAATGAATAAAGAAGTGAATTAATGATTGAACAAACAAATGAGTGTATTTATGAATGAACAAATAAGTCACAGAGTGGTGTGGTGATAGGGAACTACCTAGCTTCAGGGAGACAGGCTTCAGTACAGTCTTAGGAGGGGATTTTTTCATGGTGCAAACACCAGCGTAAAACAGTCTAGAGCTGCAGCACACAGTGGGTGGTTTAGCTCTGCAGCCTCGGGCTCACCAGCCTACAACCAGAGAGTCTACTACGAGGCGACACACGTAAGGAAATAATGGTGCAGAAGATCAGAATGATCGATGGGGTCACAAATGCTGCATAAATGTACACCTCAGAGGTTGCATCTCAGGCAAAAAAAAAAATGGAAACAAGTCCTGTGTTCACAAATCAGAGATTGGCTAAACCATTTTATAGATATAGAGTTTTTCTTGGATTATCCATATTTCTAGTATTTCCTCCATGTGCATATTACTTGTGTAAAGCTTGGGGAAAAAAAATGTATAACTATTACTATTAGGACAGGAATCTGCAAGCAACAGCCCAGGGGCCAAATCTGAACCATTGCCAATTTTTGTAGATAAAGTTTTATTGAAATACCATCACACTCTTATTTATGAAAGAATTAAATGTTTACTACAGAAACCACATGGCCCCCAAAGCCGAAAATACTCATTAGCTGGTTCTTTACAGGAAAACTTTGCTGATCCTGGTGTGAAATGTTCAATGACAAGAAAAAATATGACATACATTTCAGTAAGAACTTACACAGAAGTATGTACTTTTTTGCTAACTACATTTTTAGTTGCATAAAAAGGACTGGAAAACTATGAATTAAAAATGTCCACTTAGAGTTTGATAGATCAGTAGGGTGACTAGAGTTAACAATAATCTATTGTACATTTCAAAATAGCCAAAAGAGAATAATTCAAATGTTTCTAGAATGGAGAAAAGACAATATTTTTTGAGACAGGGTCTTGCTCTGTTGCCCAGGCTGGAGTGCAGTGACACAATCTCAGCTCACTGCAACCTCTGCTTCTTGGGCCTAAGTGATCCTCTCACCTCACCCCCCCAAGTAGCTGGAACTACAGGCGTGTGCCACCACTCTGGCTAATTTTTGTATTTTTTGTAGAGACAAGTTTTCGCTATATTGCCCAGGATAGTCTCAAACTGCCAGGTTCAAGTGATCTGCCCACCTCGGCCTCCCAAAGTGTTGGAATACAGGCATGAGCCACTGGGTCCAGCCAAGATAAATATTTAAGGTGATGAAGGTCCCAATTACCCTGATTCGATCTTTACACATTATATGAATGTATCAAATTAGCACAGGTACTCTAAAATCTATACATAAACTATGCATCAATAACAAAACATTTACTAGTTTAGTGAAAAAAAAAAGTGTTCACAGTGATTATTCCTGAGTGGTGGTAGGCATACACATTTAATTTTTTTTATTTTTTATTTATCTGTATCTCTTAAATGTCCAAGATGAACAAGAATTACTTTATAGTAAGAAAAAAAGAATAATGAAGTCATTGAACAACAACAGCATCATAAGGTCAGTGAACAGGACTCGTGGAGGAGACCAAGTGGAAAGGTTTTGTTTGTTTGTTTGTTTGTTTGCTTTTGAGATGGAGTTTTGCTCTTGTCGCCCAGGCTGGAGTGCAATGGCTTGATCTCGGCTCACCGCAACCTCCTCCTCCTGGATTCAAGCGATTCTCCTGCCTCAGCCTCCCGAGTAGCTGGGATTACAGGCACCCGCCACCAAACCCGGCTAATTTTTGCATTTTTAGTAGAGATGAGGTTTTGCCATGTTGGCCAGGCTGGTCTCGAACTCCTGACCTCATGTGATCCACCTGCATTGGCCTCCCAAAGTGCTGAGATTACAGGAGTGAGCCACCACACCCGGCCCCAAGTGGAAAGGTTTTGAAGGTCACTAATAAGGACATTTCCGAGGGGTCTGGCCCCAGTCAGGGACGGACATGAACACTGCCAAGCCTTCTCTCTCAACAAGGATTATGATGCCACACAGCAGCTTTGCTGAGGGATCACTCCAATTTTTCAGGGCAAATTACTGAATTTTTAAAAAATGAAACGAAAATAAAAACACATATTTTAGCAACAAATTTAAAAATATACATACTTAGCAATAAAGAGAAGCACGTATCTGTCTTGTTCTTCAAGAAAACCACCACTGCATACACTTCATGTTGAACTCAACGTTAACATGTTGGACATGTTCCAAAATGCCTCTCAAGATGATTGAGGACAACTGAGAGTGTCCAAAAGCCATGATGACAACCACCGTGCTAAGAGTTTCTGGACATTACTTTAATGAAGAGAAGAGAGCACTGTGGCGCGATCCTGTTTCATCGTGCATCAAATGGTTTTGGAACTGAGGTCAAACAAAAGAAAAGAAACTAGCGTTGGCCAAAAGTTTAGTCCTACAAGTTGCCTCTGTAAAGGAAAGGACTGATTTCTCTGTGAAATGTCCTGGGCCCCACAGCTCAGAGTAAAACTGAAAGGTTCCTAAAGGTAGGCACTGCTTGCAAGAAAAGCTGGAAAATGACCCCGTCCTTTGGAAGCAAGTGAGGAAGTGTTAAAGCCAAGCCCGTCCTCATGCCCACATTGGAGGCAGCCTCCTGGCTGGGCACGGTTAAGGGGAGGGCCGGCCTCCCATGTGGTGTGGTGGGCAGCCAAGCCAAGGAGTCAGCTTGTGCTGTGCCTCTCGCTTCTCCCAGACACATGCCACATGTCACACAAAAACCCCAAGGCTCACAGCAACAAAGAGATGGGTCCCACAAGAAGCTAAGCCCTGGACAACATTCTCTTGGGGGTGGTGGAAACAGGAGGCAAATGAATTCTGCCTGGACCGCTGCCCTTGCTTTCGGCATGGCCCCCGTTTTGCCCAGGCCCACCCATCAGGTAGCTGAAGATGGTGTTTGTTCAGACACGCATTGTTTTGGGACTCTGCGGTCTTTTTTGAAGATGTGGCTCAGAGAAAGGATGGTAGCAAATCTCTGTGCTTAGTTTGCCCTGTTTGTTGCAAGCTGAGCCGCTGAGTTCTAGATCCTGTCTCACAGGCACATTTCAGAGGTACAGCACTCATTTCTTATATTCTGCTAATCAACCCTGCTATTAAAGGGAAGGAGCAGTCACTGACCAATCCCGGCTGGCGCCACCCCACCATACTCACAATATGCAAGGACTTAGGTGAAGAGAGGACGCAAAATGCAACACAAAACAAATAGATGAAAATACAGCCCTAGTAAACCTAAACCAGATCTGGCTCGAGGAGGGCCCCACAGACAGCAAAGAGCCCACATGCACCCCGAGGTAGACCTGTCTTAGCTACCTGGCTCCCAGGAGACCCCAGCCCGGCTCAGGTGCCTCAGTGAGCAGGTTCTGCCCAAGAAACAAGTCCCCCAGCTCTGCCCAAGTCCTTTTCCCCTAAGTTCCTTTTGGGGGTGGGGGGACACAGCTTTCTGAAAAGGGCTTTCCAGATGGCGCCTGGCTGCGGCAGTGCCAGACTCCACAGCTTAAGTAAATGTTGCCATCGCCCCATCCTGCCAGGAAAAGGCAAGGGGGACCCATGGCCGCTCTCAGCTGCAGCAACGCTCACTTTCTGGGGAGATCAGAGTCCCCCCACCACCTGCCCACCCCCCCGACACCATGTACCCCTCTTGGAGAGCCCCTTTCCTCTGCATTTGCAAGCCTCGCTCAGACCCCGCCTCCTTCCTCCACATGCCAGCACCATCAACAAGGGTGGAGAGATGCGACCATCAGATGCCGACAGAGGAGAGGAAGGCGCAGGGAGGTGAGACACCCAGAAGGGCAGCAAACAGGCCCAAGGGTCACAGATGGCAAAGGTTCCAGCCCGATCATCACGGATTTGGGAAGTGTGCACAAATCCAATCTCCTGATCTCTGCAGGTGTTTCTCCACCCCTGCCATCAATGCTGCGAAACAGCTCTACGGGTAAAGGAGTTAACTACTCACTCCCCTGACTTCCCAGGCTCAAAAGGCTTCCAAATGCTCACTGCACAGTTCTTTCCCATGAAATTCACTGTCTCCATCTCTAGATCTCCAAGTATCCCCACGGTCTCTCTCTAGAACCCAGTGGAATATCGAGGCCAGTATAACGGGCCTTGTTGAAGCCAGCCCTGTCCCCACTCCTTTGAGACATCAGGGCTACCTGCCAGAAACTTCTCAGGGAGAAGGGGCAGACCTGGGAAATGCGCTCAGGTGTAGAGGAAGAAAGTCTTACCTTACCCTTCCTGGGAATGCACTTCCTATGAGCAGGACACAAAGCTTCAAACCAGAGAAAGAATTGGAAAGATAAGCAACCTGGCAGTGAAGGGATCTGGGCGGCCAGAAGGACCCCAATCTGCCCTGTATGCAGAGGCTGCCCCAGCTCTGCAGAAGTGGCCCCTGGCAGGGCTCACATAACACGGTGGGCATCATTTCCCAGCTACCTGAGTGCATGGTAAGCATGCGAGTGGGTAAGAGTCAGACCCTGGAAGCTCGTGATACCTGCTTCTGGCCAAACCATCAATCAGGGGACACCTTGTGGCTGTCTGCAAAGCAAATTACTAACTCCCGCCCAACACACCCAAGGTGGTGGTCAAGACCTGAGCCTGGAACCTTCCATTCCAGTTAATGGAAATCAACGCAGCTAATGCTTCAAGCTCTGTTTTGAAAATTGACCGCTTAATTCCTTGCCTCATTGTAACCTGTCCTTAGCTAATCTATGTTTTCCTCATTTCCATTAAATTTAGGTTTAAATGAACTTTTCCATCCCTTGCGCTAACATGCTTAGGGAGGAGAGCTTCATGGAGCTCCTCAGAAGCTCAGTGGGCAGGAGTGTTGGAAACAGAAGGGCAGCCCAGGCAACAGCGGTGTCCATCCCACAGATGGGCCAAGTGAGGCCGCCGGAGAAACACATTTGAGTGACTCCTCGGCCTCGAATCTAATCCCTCACAAGCAAAACCATGTCCTGCCTGTTATGTCCTGGAGCAGAGAGGGTGCTCTGCCTCTGCGATTTTATGCCACACATCTCTGATGTTACACTCCCAGCTTGAAGACTTTCAGAGCCTGTGCAAGTACCCTCTTTCTGAAATGCCAAGTGACCGTGGAGTGGCATCAAGCAGCCCCGGAGAAGTGGGATTTATGGCTCCACGTAAAGGGGTCAGAAAGATGGTAAAAGCCGCGAAGTGTTACTGATTGTTCCCAAATCATAGCTTCTAAACACAAGATGATACAAGTTCACCAAGTGAATGGGAAGTTTATAAAAAGAAACTGCTGGTAGGCATCCGGCTCCCGGGGAAGCAGGACGATGTGACAGCCGCACATGAACCAGCATCTGAGAGCAACGGCGATCCCGGCACGAGCAGGGTGTCCCAAGTGGACAGACCACCCTTGGGCCCCAGCGGAAAGGTGGCCGCCAGGGGAGGACACGAGGGCCTCTGACCCTGTGCCTCATCTGACATTCCCCAGGAGCCACCTGACCAGCCGGCTTATTCGCCTAGGCGGGCGGCCACCTCAGCTCTCGGCTCTCAGCTCGGGGGACGGGCCTTGGCCAGCGTCCGCCTGGGCACAGCTTCGGCACACACGAGCCGAGCCTCCGTAAATCTCCGCAAACACGGCGGCCGCCTGCACACGCTTCCACGGCAGGGACGGAAGGGCTGCATATGGCGCTCGGCTTTCACAGCTGAGCTTTAAAAAAAGTGCAGCTTTTCATCTCACTGAACCAGCTCCCAAATTAGGAGGTGGGGAAGGGAAGCTGGAGTTGGGGTGGGCTGGGGGCAGAAAAATAAGGAAGCAGGGGACAGGGGGAGCCGTAGGGGGAAACTTTAAGGCTAAATGTGATTTTAAAAGGAATCTCAGACTGTGATCTGTTCATAAGGTCCCTCTGGAAAATTAAATAATGTTGCCTATTTGTCATCCCCAAATTGACTAATTTCAAGTTCCTAATACCATTTTTAAAATGATTTTTTTAAAATACATAACAATGAAGGAGTCTGTCTAAGAGGGCATCACTCACATGCTTGAGCCTGGGCTAAAAAATTTTTAAGCATTATTTATAAATGGGATTATTGTTTTCCAAAGTTCTGCTCCACAAAGAGATTAGTTGCCACCATGCCCAGGGGGGTCTCCCCAAGTCCATTTCAATTCCCTGCCTTGAGGTGGAAGGTGGTTGGAATGGAACAGGAGGAAGAAGCCTGCTCCGGCAGTTTTCCTGGAATTGCCTGGAAACTTTTACTTTCTGTTTCCTCTGCTGATAATGACTGTCTTCGGCTCTGCAGCCAGCTCCCCTCTCCCCCCCTCCAGCCCCCTGTTGCTGCAGCCTCCCCGAGCTCCGTGTATAAAGTTTGGCTTTTGCAGCAGGAAGCAGCTGGGCCAAGCAACCAGCGAATGATAATGACCTCAGAAATCTGCTGTTCGCTCGGCAACAATAGGGTGCTCAGTCTACTGGAAAATTGTGTTCATCAGCTAACTCTGCTCAGTTACTAATTGACATTGCCAAATATTTTAAGAACAATTGGAATGCACAAGCAAAAAAAAAAAAAAAATGAAGATCTTAATCCTCAAACTCAAATTTTTTTTCTTTTTCTTTTTCTTCTTTTGGGTGCCTGGATTTGTTTGTGTGTGGAGCAGGCACTGGTTATCGTGAATGGGGGCAGGGAGGGGAGCCACATGAGAAAAAGAGGTGGAAAAGAAAGAAAATCTATCATATCACTATACACCCCATGTAAATGCGAGAGCGCCCCAGATAAAGGCCTTTGATGCTGTGGTCAATGGGATGGAGACCCAGCATTTCAGGAATGCAGCTCTAACAACAAAAGAAGACCTCGCAAGGCTTTTAGCCCAGCTGACCAAATAATCCTTGTCCGTCTCAAAATATTATACCAGAAGTAGTAGGGGTTAACAATATTTTCATCTTCGCATCTCTCCCTGGCTTTCCATTGATCCTGTAACTTAGCCGACTTTCTTTAATGAACAGAGGGTCAATGCATTCAATTACCCCCTTCCCACCATCAACACTTCGATTATCCCCACTCCAAAATTATGGTGAATTCGGAAGGTAACTGCCCTGTTGGATATAATGAACAGTATCGTTTCTTAGTACATTAAGTTTTAATTATTCTGAGTGTGATTTCCAAAGCAAAATCTGAAGAAACAGAACTTTGGTCGTGTTCTGACTCAGAGCAAAGCTAGGATTTGAGCTCAGCCTTAGAGGAGGTTTTAGAGAAAGATGCAAAGATTAATGTCATAAGAGTGTTTGCACGCAAGCCAGAAATGAGGAGGCATCGAAACAGCCACCCCACTTTCGAAATGTCATAAAAGAGTAAAATTTATAAGCTGCTGCTTTCCAAATAGTTTCTCTTTGCATTGTACACGGAGGCTACATTGAATGACATTGACCACAGTGTGAAATTACTGGTAAGTCAAATAAACAACAACACAACAAAAATAAAACAAAGGGGGAAGATGGGGAAGTGATCTGTGTGACTAGTTTTGTCCATTTTCTGTTAGAAAATATGACCTCTCAATTTGTCAAAGGTCCTAGTTTTCACAGTTGATCTTAAGCTTGGTTCTCAGCAGTTTGGAGAGCCAAAGAACAAACACATTTTCTGGTTCACTGGAATCATTTTCACATGTTCACTGATTCAAACATTCTTTTGCTCACATAACAAACAGCTGCATCCCACATTAGCCTAGCCAGTGACAGTCGCCCATCTCGGCAATAACTGTTTGATTGCAAACTTGACCCCTTCTTCGTCTCGGTCTGAGCAAGACATTTTTAAACAGCCACTCCGTTCCCAATCCTTCTTTGCAAAGAATTACATCAGATAACAAAGGACGTCTCTGCCACTCATTGTAAGCCTTCTTCTAGAGATCTGTTCTAAGAGGCTCTGTAAAAAGGTTTTTTATGATGAATTCAGAACTACTATCATGTTAAGAGCAGCGATTTATAAAGAAGAATTCATTGGTTAAGATCTGAAAAAATAGTTTCTCAGGCCCTACTGACCCAGTTTTCAACAAAAAAAAGAATCAAGTGATGCAAATTAAGTTTTGCGACATTGTTATGCAGTCTGAGAAATTTGTAAAACCGTGTTTTGCAGTTATTTCTTAATAGAAGCCTTAATAAGTACTTCTTTCTTTACTTAAGGGCTTAAAGATTTTTTTCTCTCTCTCCTTCACCTTGCAGGTTTCTCTTTAACAGGTAATAATAAAATACCCATTGTATCCAGATTTTTATTTAAATGCTTATTTTAATCGCACTTCTATACAAGTCAAACTTGTTGGAAATAAGAGGGAGGACTAACCAGATTTGGTTAAGAGTCCTAAATCCCAGGGAAACCTGAATGCCCCAGACGCACAGCTGATTCGGGTTGTATATTGGTATGCCCTCAATTCTCCTACTTAGTCAGAAAATTATGAAAGGCTCTAATTTGAATATGAAGAAAACAAAGAAGTCAACCAGAAATGAAAGAATCAGTATTCACAATTGTAAAATACTTCAATGAGGGGAAATAAAAGTGAGAAGATAACCACAACTCAAGTATAATTCTCTTTTGAGTCATGAGCACGGTTCGTTCTTTTTAAGCAAAATGGGTTTTTTCAACCGAGCACTGAGAGATAGGCAAGCAACAGAGATAGGAATAGCACGAGGCTATCACTTGGCCAGAAGGTGAGAAAAACATGGTAAACACGTCATTAATGAAGCTGAACATTTGGTGTCAGAATATTCTGCTGAGACCCTTACATTTCAGGAGGTCTGAGAGAGGAATGGAAATCTGTCAATGTTAACTCCATGTCACTCTAAAAACTTAGGGGAACCAGTTTGCTGTCTGCACCCTGTCCTGTAAAGGTCCTAATCCAGAATCAGAGATGATACATGCCAGAAGAGAAGACCTCATCCTAGGAGGCCAGAAAGAGCTCCTCTTGACATTGGGACACCTGGCACTTGGCTGCTTCTCGAGTAGGGATCTATCTTTACATGGTGAAAACCCTTCCCTCGAATCTTAGTATGTTCCGTGTGGCAATCGCTCCAGGTAGTGTGACCTCACACCTCCTTGGCACTCATGCTGCTGGTTAGACACTTCCTAAGCGTCTCTTCAGTAATAAATCCCAAACAAGTCTAGGACTCCAGGAGTAGACAGTGTGTTTCATGGGTATTTAAGCAGCAGCATTAAGTGCTATCGGAATCTCTGGAATGTGCAGACCAGATTTATGTGTCTTAACAATTCTTTACTGGTTTGTAATAAGCCGGCAGAGTCCCACTTTATTTTAATACTAATTTTGTCCTAGAAGAAGAGTATGCTCAAGCATGACTATAACAGCAAAGCTAAAACTGGCATCTACTTAATAAGTACAGCAGTGAATTTCCTCCAAGATCGAAATAGGTATCTAAACCAAAGAGTGAGGGGGGGATCAAGAGAGAAGAAAAAACTTTTAAAAAATGACCCTCAATAGTGTGCTGCTACGTCTTTAACTGTGGGCAAGGCAGTGCCTCGAGGTGCCTCAAACTGTCTTTCATTTTCTAGACTTAATGGCTGATTGCAGAAATCAATGTTGCCATTAGTAACAGGGTATTTGTTATGGCATGATTTCCTCTGTTGTTAGGCTGCAGAATGATTACAGTATTAGCGAGGTGCTTTCTTTATAAAGGGCTAGAGATATAACTTTCAATTTACTACCCATTAGTAAGGGGCTTTGGAAATATGGATGAAGGCAACACCTTACCTGCTGTTAGGTGGTGATTTTAATTTAGCCATCTGAGGCTAGCATGTTTTTTTTGTTGTTGTTGTTGTTTTGGTTTTTTTTTTTTTTTTTGAACTGGGCCAGGAAGCTTCATCATTTCACAGACATTTTGATGACAGATTTTCTGCTTTGCTATTTTAGACCCCAAAGCTGTATCGCCCGTGTAACACAGTACAATTTAAGACATAACAGTCGTGCGTCTGTGTTTCAAACGCCTGTACTTTTCCAAACCATCAGAGGAAAGTGGTGGGGCTCTTTAGGTCACATGGATCTGGCAGGTGAGCCACGTTGTAATTTTGGAAGGGGCCGGAAGATAGGTTTGGCTTGGGGAGGCAGACTGTGGTGCCTGCATGAGAGAATTATGGGAATACGCTAAGGGGGAGAGAAAGATGGCGAAGTGTGGAACTTACACATTCACATCCAGGGATAGAGCAGAATGCCAGCTCCTGAGTTCTAGAGACGAGATGATGGCCGACAGCATCAGGCCATGAAATGGGGTTGGACAATGGCAAGAAAAAGGTAGATTATGCCCACTGAAAAATATACCACCTGGCCATCTCCCACACAACTTTCTTTTTTCTTTCTTTCTTTCTTTTTTTTTTTTTTTTGAGACAGTGTCTCACTCTGTCACTCAGGCTGGAGTGCAGTGGTGTGATCTTGGCTCACTGCAGCCTCCCCCTCCCAGGCTCAAGCGATTCTCCTGCATTAGCCTCCCGAATAGCTAGGATTACAGGCATGCATCACCACATTTGCCAGATATTTGTGTTTTTAGTAGAGAGGGGGTTTCTCCATGTTGGCCAGGCTGGCCTGGAACCCCCGGCCTCAAGTGATACACCCGCCTCGGGCACCCAAAGTGCTGGGATTACAGGCGTGAGCCACCGCACCCTGCCTCAACTTACTTTCTTGGTAGCCAGTGTTCAAGGGAAGGCCTAAGAGGTGAAACGACGGCCCTTTCCCTCCAGTCAGGGAGGGAAAGAAAGGCATGGCCCAGTGTCCAACCCACCCATGTCCTCGATCAAGACCCACTGGCCATGGAACTGACCGGAGGCTTGGGAGCAGAACCAGGCAGCCCTGGGCAGGGCTGCTGTGCAAGCTGCTTCTCCCCGCTTCTCAGCTAACCTACCTGAGGAGGATGGCGAGGAGGGGTGCGGGCTGTCCTCCTGGGCACTCCCGGTCTGGGAGAGACCGCCTCCGACCCCGCTCTCCTCGGTGACGTTGGAGGAGCCCGGCGTGGTGGAGCGGCTCACCGACTGGGACTCCTGGTCACTGCCCGAGCCACGCCGCTCATCCAGGCCCACGTGCAGCCCATCCTCCTCGCCCTTGCGGTCCCGCTTGTGGACACGGGAGTGCACGACCACCTGGTGGTAGGTGCGGAACACCCGGCCGCAGTCGGGGCACTCGGTGGGCTTCTCCTTCATGTTCCCAGGAACCTGCAGGTTATACTCGAGAGTCTGGTTCAGCCCATGTGACAAAAAATCCCGACTGCTTTCTAAAGGGTCGAGCTTACTTGGCAGGTCTCTCTGGCTGCCCACTTTAGTGCTGTGAACCAAATCAGCAGGCATTTTCTGCTTGGAGCCATCTGCTCCCACTAACACGTACTCCCGCTTCTCCTTATCAAACAGAACCCCGGCGTTTGCCAAAGTGTCTTCGTGGTTGCGCTGCAGCGGATGCTCTTTAGACAAGAAGCCATGTTCCATGGCCATGCCCCTGGCCATGAGCTGCCAAGCCTGGTAGCTGTTCACAGGGTCCATCTCCGCAGCCTTGGCAGCCGCCTGCAGCCGCTCGATGCAGCTGGATTTCAGCGGCGGCACGAGGTTGAGGCATCCCAGGAGGGAGTGCTTGTCCCCCTCCGGGACGCCGTGGGCCATGCTGGAGATGGGAGACAGCAGCTTCCCCAGCGCTTCCTTCTCCTTCATGGGCAGCTCGCCCTTGCCATAGAGCTGGCTGGGCTCGCTCAGGCCGGCTTTGTCCGGGGCCATGAAGCCGCTCTGCAGGCAGGAGAGGTACCTGGAGTACAGGTTGGCGTGGGCCTCCTGGGACATGCCGCCCATGGGCACAGGCACCTCGGGGTCGCTGGGGGACTTGTTCTTCACCGACAGCTTGTTGAGGTGGACCTTCATGTGGTTCTTGAGGAACCAGGGCTCCTTGAAGCGCCGGCCGCAGATCTGGCAGCAGTGCTCAAAGGAGTCTTTGTGCTTGCGCATGTGGCCCTTGAGGAACCACGCCTGGCTGAACACCTGGCCGCACACCTCGCAGCGGAACTCGTTGGCCGACTGCTCGCCACCGCCGTTGGGGCCCTGGCCCTGGGCCGACTCGGCGGTGATGTGTGCCTTCTCCACGTGGCTGATGAGCTCCTCCTCCTGCGAAGCCGCGAAGTCGCACAACGTGCACTTGTAGGGCTTGTGCAGGATGCGGATGTGGCGGTCCAGCTCCTCGCGCTTCTTGAACTTGCCCTTGCAGAAGGTACAGCGGAAGCCCGCCGCCGGGGCCACCGCGTCCTCCTGCACGCTGGCCGGCTTGGGCGAGGGCACTGGGTGGGCCACGTCGGGCACGCTGTGGTTGGCCTGCAGGGCCAGGGTGCATGCAGCCAGCGGGGCCTGCTGGGCATGCGGCGGGGGCTTCAGGTCGGGCCGGGGCTGCAGCAGGCTGCCCTTCAGCTGCTTGTCCCGCAGGATGGCGCGCTCCTCCAGCTCGTGCAGCAGGCGGTTCTCTTCGCGCACACGCCCACGCCCCTTGCCCAGGTTGCCCAGCTTGTGGGTCCGCAGGTGAATCTTGAGGTTCCCCTTCTGCGCCGCCCTGTGGTCGCAGTACGGGCACTTGAAGGGCTTCTCGCCCGTGTGCGTGCGCATGTGCAGGGAGAGGATGCTGTTGAAGCGGAAGCGCTTGCCGCAGAGCGGGCACGGGTACTTGCGGTTCTTTCGGGCGTCGTCCTCAATGTCGCTCATCTGGGACATGATGCCCAGGTTCTGCCCGTTGAGGAACTGCTGCAGGTCCACCCTCCCGTTGAGGCTGGTGTCCACCTCCCGGCCTAGCTGGTTGGCCAGGAGCGCCATCTGACTGCCCATGGGCTGGCCGCTCATGGGCACGTGGGCCTTCTCCTCCAGGGATGCGGGGGGCTTCTCCTCGGGGTTGGGCCGGGGATGGAGTTCGGGGAAGGCATGGCTGAGCTGGGAGGTGATCTGGTGCAGCTTCTGACTCATGGCATACTGGCCGTTGAGGACGGGGCCGCTCAGGTGGGGCTCAGCTTCCGGCTCCGCCGAAGACACTCCAAGGCACAGGCTCGCTTCTTCCATCCCTGAAAAGAGAGGCAGAGTTCAGATCCGTGCCAGGTGCGGCTGTGGCGCCATGAATCAACAGCATTGGTGGGCAGGAAATTTGCATTTCATGCCTTACCTACACATAATCATGCTAAGGAATTCTAGTCAAAAACAATAATAAAAAATGAATTATTAAATGCCAATTATGCAATATGGCATTGCTCCTCCAATTTGTTTTGGCGACAGATCGTCTTCCTTGTATTTTCTATTTACAGACTGCAATTATTCATTCACCTTTAAATTATTAATGTTTTACCACTTTCAACACCTAATAACAAATCAAGGGTCTACGTGTGAAACTTTTTCTCCGTTGCCCCATTGTCGCACTTGTAGCTGTTGGTTCCGTCCAATGTTTGCCTGAGAGCAGAATGACTTTCCCTGTAAGACCAAATAAACCCACTTGGAACTTCTGTTTCCGTTTACTATATTCAGTACATTCACCAGTCTGAGATGAAAGAGATCATTTTATGATTTGGCCAAAAAAAAAAAAAAACTCAATGGCATGATATTTACTGGTACATAATAAAACAAGATAATGTTTTGGGAAAAAATAAAGTAAAGGACAGGCTTTAGAACAATAAAAGGGATTTTGCTTTAGTCAACAAAAAGTGCAGTAATATCTCATTAAGCTGATTAGTATGCTGCTTAGAAACAGTACTAGGTGCTGTAACACATGATTATAATCATAAAAATCCTTCAGTGTTTGCAAGGAAGCATTAACGAGGTATATTAAATTTTAAGGAGACTGCGAGTAGCGGCTTTGCAAACCTCAGAGATTAAGATTTAACCCTTATGTTACGAAACACTGTTATTTTGTCATTTGGTAACTGTGCCCATCAAAAGAAGTATAAATTATCTCCTGACGGAATCTTAGCAGATTGTTGAAGTTGTTCAAATTTGGGTCAAAGGAAACACCGATACCTTATAGTGGGGCTCTTCCCATCCTTCAATTGCAAAATATCCAAAGCAGGGACTTTGATTGGGTTTAAAGAGATCTTTTATAGAACTAGATAAAAACCCATTAAAATCCAGGAATGATGCCATAGGAAGTCTCAACCAAGTTTGAGTGTTTTTAATAACTTTCCCAATATACAATAATGAGTACAAATTGTACCTGCAGTATGTGTTTTGCAGAAAATTAGAACTCAAAGTTGTTTGTTAAACACTATCGTTCAAAGCTGGTCTGCATAATTGTCTTTAATAGTCCTCTCTACCCCCTCTCCAGCCTGTGCAGAATGGCTAAAGCCAGATGGTTCCAGGGAGGGCAGAGGAAACAGCCCCTTCCACATTGGAGCACGTGGGGAGCTCAACTTTGCAAGGCAATGAACCCCTGCCTGGGATCCTTCTATTTCCAGCTATGTCTCCCACCTGAAGGAGCCCAAATTTGTTTCCTGCCATTGGAATCATCTTTACACACACCTCTCCTCTTGCATCCCATTGTTTAGATGTGTTGGGCAGCCAGGTGGTCCAGGAGCTGCGCTTAACCCCAGCCAGTACTGATTTCTGGGCTAGGCGATTAACCAGGGAGACCTATGGGGACAGAGCTCAACTGTGGAGGAAGCACAGGCAACCTTGGCAGGGTCTGCTGCTTGCTGGGCCTCCCGCCGGGAGACTGCGTGGCACGGAGGGTCTCCAGTGGGAGACCTGACTTCCTTGGCAGGAGGAGTGGGGTGGTGAGTCTATATTTCAAGGGAAGGGAAGAAAGAGCCATGAATGTTTATTTCCAGGAGGCAGAGGGATTACAGTGGTGGTGCTGTGCCAACTATGTCCACGAATGAAAGATATGCACAACTGTGCAAAGCGTGAAGACACACATAAAGGTGCATGGGCACTTGCCGTAGGAGAAGGCTTCCAGCTTGTCATCTTTCCTTTTTGTTTCTGGGGGCCGTCTACACTCAAATTTTTTTAAAACACGCGGGCCCATTTTGGAGGTTGGTCAGAAAAAAGCTAATATCCCATGGAGGTTGCTGCATTCATTCAACAAACTTACCAAGATCCTTCCACGTGCCGGTCCCTAGCCTTGCCACTGGAGACATGATGGTGGACAAGACCCACCAGCCCCAGGACTCATGACACCCACTATCCAGCGGGGAGGAGCAGGCACAGTGTACAGAGGTTGCTGGAGGCTCCAGGCAGAGACTGGTGGCCCCAGGGCCCTGTCTGGCACCCTCTCTCCACCTTCGAGCCCCATACAGCTGCACTGGCTCCTCTTCTGAGCCAACAGGGATCATGACCCTGAAGCCATACAGCATTGCTCAGAATTCCACCCAACAGCTCCATGGAAGTTTGGAAAGCCCAAGGCCAACAGGGCTGGCCCACTTCCAAAGGCTGCCCAGTTGGCCAGCTCAGAAGACATGAATCCAGGAAGACGGGCTATTTTCAGGTTGCTGCTGATGAGCTGATGCCAATTCAGCAGGAGGGAAAGAAGGCTGAATGTGCAATGTGGCGAGACTGCAAATCAGCTTGGATGAGGGGCATGGAGTTGAAGACCATGTCCCCCAACACCACCACCATTCATGCTATGCAAGTGACAGCTCAACTCGTCAAATAAGGAACGTGAGAGTTTTCAGGTTTGGTTTGAGTATGGAATTCTTTTATTTTGTTCAAATCTATCTATCTGTCTGTCTGTCTGTCTGTCTATCCTGGCCAGAGTTAACAAAGATTTGTAACCTCTTTAAGGTCTTTAAATGCCTTTGCTAGATCCTCAACTGAGGATAGAATGTTCTAGAACATGCATGCTGCCCCAGCTCTTTCCATAGTTGGCTCTGTTCTTATTCTTGCGGATCTGAGCTCACACATCCTTTCTCACAAAAGCCCTCTGTGTCCACCCTGTCTGAGGCTGACACCCCAGTCCCTCTCTGTCTCCACATGTCCCTACATAGCATTTACCATGGGGGCAACGTTTTGTCATTGGTCCTTTTACAGACATGGTTCGTTCCCGTGAAGGCAGAGGATATGTCTGTCTTGGTCAAGGATGAAGCCTTGGGTCCTAAGGCAGAGCTGGCTTATCTTAGGTTCAGTATGTCCTGAGTGAATGGATGAATGAGTGAATAGAGACTCACTCTAACCTCAACTTGATGTGGCCTAACCTCGGCCTTTGCACAAGTCCAGAGCACCTAAAATCAGTCATGTGACCTAACCTCAGCCTTCCTACAAATCCAGGAGCACCTACAATCAGTCATGTGACCTAACCTCGGCCTTTGCACAAGTCCAGGAGCACCTACGATCAGAATCAGACAGAGTTAGAAGGGTCCCTGGCTACCACTGAGAAGCTGAATGTTCAGAAACCACCAAGAGAAAGCCACCTCTGGCCGGCCATGGTGGCTTATGCCTGTAATCCCAGCACTTTGGGAGACTGAAGTGGGCGGATCACTTGAAGTCAGGAGTTCGCAATCAGCCTGAACAACATGTTGAAACTTTGTCTCTACTAAAAATACAAAAATTAGCTGGGTGTGGTGGTGGGCACCTGTAATCCCAGCTACTCAGGAGGCTGAGGCAGGAGAATCACTGGAACCTGGCAAGCGGAGGTTGCAGTGAGCTGAGATCACGCCATTGCACTCCAGCCTGGGCAACAGAGCGAGACTGTCAAAAAAAAAAAAAAAAGAAGAAAGAAAGAAACAAAAGGAAAGGAAAAGCTGTCCATACCCCTAACTCTCCCAATCTAGGTGTCCATGGTTATCACCCCAGGCTGACCACCCCTGATGGCCCAATTGCTGAATACTAGGAGACACAGCAATGGTTCCCTTTAGAACTTCACTGACCGTCACTGCCCATGGGAGACCCCAGGGTTTCAGAGGAGCTGGCCAGCTCCCTAGGAGATGCTTCCAGGATACTGGTCCCCAGCCCTTGAATAAGCCTGGGAGAAGCCTGTGCAGAGCCTTACTGGGAGAAAGGACCACGACAGTCAGCTTAGAATCTTCTGTGATTCTTCGAGCAGGTGCAGCCGAGGCCGCTGCAATGGGGCAGTCATAACTGATGCCTGCTGCTCGACTTAGAGCAAGAAAGGGAAGCACGAGTTCCTGGAAAGAGTATGGGGTAATTGGTGTGCTGTCTTGGCGCCAAAACAGCCGAGGCAGGACAAGCTGGCCCCAGGCCCGGCCTGGGACTCACAAAACCTGGGTCGGCCCCAATTTCTCCAGCCTTGACACTTCACCCATCCAGAATGTGTTTATTCCTTACCTTAGCCATTCAGTCAGTATTTGCCAGGGAACTTCCACGTACCTGTCCTCGAGGGCCTGTTCATCTAAGGGGCCAGTGTGAGCGAGTGTCCACAAGTAACAGGGGAGCAAGGAAAGGTCCCTTTGAGGCTGAATGCAAAGCTGGGGAAAAGATAAACCATCGCAGCTTTGGTGTCTAAGGGTGTGTATGTGTGTTCGTGTGTGTGCATTAATTATATCTGTGTTGAGGGAAAGGTGGAGAGTCCCTACCTGATAGCCCTCTAGAAATGTATACAAATGCCTACACTGGGAAACTAAGGCATCATTTATCCTACTGTTAAAGGATTGAATTCAGCTGCACATATAAGAGCTCATGGGGCTGGAGGAAGTGGAGCTGCCTGCAAACGATAAGACCTGTTGGAAGGGACTGGACGCAGCAGCTCACACCTGTAATCCCAGCACTTTGGGAGGCCGAGCCCCAGGAGTTTGAGATCACCCTAAGCAACATGGCAAAGCCCCATCTCTACTAAAAATATAAAATAATTAGCCAGGCGTGGTGGTGCGTGCCTGTAGTCCCAGCTACGTGGGAGGCTGAGGTGGGAGGATCACTTGAGCCCAGGGAACTTGAGGCTGCAGTGAGCGATGGTCTGTACCACTGCACTTCAGCCTGGGCGATAGGAGAGAGACCTTGTCTCAAAAAACAAAAATAATTTAAAAGATAATTTTTTTAAATTTCAAATAAAAGTCCTGCTGGAAGGTCTTATTATCCCTTTTCCCAGCCCACCAGGGAGTGAGCCTTCCCTTTCAGACTATGCTGCTCCCTTACAGGCCCCATAGGGAATATCCCTGGAGGGGCCTCCTGCTATATCCCACCCCTAACCCTGCTGCCAGAGCACTTTAGCCTACATGCCCCACTGACCCTTCACTCAGCACTGAGTGACCCAGGAGCTGGAGTCACAAATTATTCACCTGGACTGACGTCCAGAAGAGGTTTTTCTAGGTGTTTCTAGGATTTTTTAAAATAATTTCCCATCTTATGTTTAAGTCTTTAATCCATGTTGAGCTAATCTCAATGATGGGTATACATGGACATAAAGATGGAGATAATAGACCCTGGGGACTCCAAAAGTAGGGAGGGAGAGAGGGGAGGGAGGGTTGATAAAATTACCTATAAGGTACAATATTTGCTATTTGGGTGATGGGTGCACTATAGGCCCAATCCCCAGCATTATGCAATATACTCATGTAACTTAACAAACATACACATGTACCCCCGAGTCTAAAATTTTAAAAAAAGAAGCCGGGGCCAGCAGAGGGCAGGCCATGATCCTGGGCTTAAGGCAACTGGGCAGCCAGGACTTCGAATAACCTCCGCAAGAACTCATCAAACCAGCTCACCTGGGCAGAAAAACCCTTAGCACAATTAAAAGCAAGCAAACAAACTGCTAAACAGTGAGAACAGCTTGCCCCTGGCCTTCAGTTCATTGCCCCAGCCTGAAACCTATAAGGAAGAGGATCAATAAACCCTGGTTGATTGATGGAAGGAACAAATGAATGCATAATTTACCTAACTCTGCAAAGGCAGCCAAATGTCCTTACCGAGGCTGGACAGTTAAAGGCCACTGTAAACTCTTGTGTTTGCAGCAGCATCCCCCCAACATAGAAACATGGCAACATTCCTCCCCCAGCCCTGACCTTTTCTGAGCACAGGGTCATGGTGGGGCACCTTGGGGACTCAACTCGACAGTCGATATTGATGAAGAACTAAGCTAGGCTCTCGGTGGCCATGGGATTCTTCACCACAGTGTGGGAACCCCTGTACTGCACCTCTAAACACAGGCAGGGGCCCCTGGTGAAGGCTTCCAAACATTACAGGTTTTCTTCTTGAACAATGCAATTTCACACATAGCAAATGAAACCCACCATTGGGTGCACAGATTATCAAAATACATTCTGTCTCATCACTGCCATCATTGCAGGTACTGTGAGCCATTCAGCTGCCTTTGATGGTGCTAATGGTTATTTTGATTTTGCATTTCTGCCTTCAAGACTATTTCCTGTGATATCAACGACAAAAGTTTTCACTTAACTCTTCCAATAGAGAACCTAATTGTATCTTTCACTCAAAATGAAATTTAAAACTATCAGGACACCAGAGATGCCAGCTGCTACTAGTCTAAATAAATTTTACACAAAAACACAGTTTCATTTTGCTAGCACAGAAAAAAAAAGTAATCTTATGAATAGTCCAAAAAAATATAGATCTTGCCAGTAAGTTGTATGAAAGAGCTTTTTCCTTATACCACGAAAAAGAGTCATTGGAAAATAAAATGCTTTCAAAATAACCATTTGCACTGGATTTTAAAAAATCAAGTATTGTTGTCTAGCCAAGCACAACTAAATATATTCCCTTTTTCATCGACGTGGGTGAAACTGCTACCTCGGAAGCCTTGTAGGAGTCCCTGACCTCCAAGTTACTCTGCAGGGTCTAGGACTCGGATTCACAGCAAGGGGGTTTCCAAACACTATCGTGGATTTTACTCAAAATCTTCTCATAACATGCACTTCTAGTAACAGGCAGACCCCATTCCTGGAGGCTCACGTGACCCTCAGTCTGTCCCTGAAGCCCACCTTGCTTTCTTATGCTGACGGTAAACAGTAATTAAGACAATTTCACCTAGAATACAATGGCTTCTTATTAAATACTATTTTTCCAATTGTTGTAGCTCAAACTGTTTAACTAAGGTTGTTATAAGCATAATACACTCCTGTTCTGAAATACAGAACACCAGACTACTGAACCTTTTCAGGGTCATTAAACAGCTGTAAACATTATTACAAAAATAAACCAGAGATTTCATGCTTACATTTTGGCCTAGAGCTTGCTATGCTGAGCAAGTGCATTTTTTTTTCATCTCTTACAATCAACACTGGTGACATTTGGGCATCCAAACAAATTACATCACAAACATTACCGGGGTGGGCAAGATACTGAGTGGTTTATTTGCCAGATGATTAATAGATGAACAGGAGGGCAGCACGGGTGACCTGTTCCATTTTGACTGATGTGTAGACAATGCCATGAGAGGGGGCCAGAAATAGTTAAATCCTTGCTGAATTTATGAACAAAAATACCATATTCAAATCAGGCTGTGGAGAATGACAACTGTGTAACCAACAGAGTCAAGTTGCAGACTGTAGTCAAATTCCCAAGTGTCCCCTTGGGGATGGAACATTGGCCAAAGTCAAGGCCCTCACTGCCTTGAGTAGTAAGCAGGATTTGGCTGGGCTGGCTTAGTATGTGGTCCCATGGAGCCCCAGGCAGCTTCCATGCTGGTAGGACAAGAGTTGGAGAATTTGGGAAAAGAATTTGAGTGTCTTCTCCCTGGAAACTTTGGATGACTTCAAAATTCTCAAAGACGTGACCATTTTCGGTTTGGGTTTGGTGAAAAAAAAATTCTCAAAGGCAAAGAGCTTCCATCACTGTGGCTTTTGGAGTCTCTGCTGAAACTGCAGCCCAGAAATGAAGACAGATAATAAGCACAACAACATCAGATGGAAAAGAAAAATGGCCACAAAGAGGTTCTCCTGTCATCTTCTCAGAGTAGAGAAGACTTCTGGTCTGGACCCCTGGGTCACCTTCTGCCTATATCACACAAAGCCAGGCAAGTAGGTGCTGGGGATGGAATGAAGACAAGTTCACATGGGGTAGTTGTTAAGACTATGGACTGTCCTCTCAATAAAAAGCAACAATCCTCAGCAGCAGCAGCAAGAGCATCACCATCATCACCATCATCATCGCCATCACCATCATTACCACCATTATCACCATCATCATCACTATCACCATCATCACCACCATAATGATCACCGTCATCACCATTATCATCAGCAGCAGCAGCAGCATCACTACCATCACCATCATCTTCACCAACATCATCACCAGCATCACCATCATCATCACCATCAACGGCATCATCATCACACCATCATCATCATCACCACCATCACCAGCATCAGCATCACCACCATCACCATCATCATCACCATCATCAGCAGCAGCAGGATCATCAGCATCACCACCATCACCATCATCATCACCATAATCACCATCATCAGCAGCAGCAGCATCATCAGCATCACCACCATCACAATCATCATCACCACCATCACCAGCATCAGCATCACCACCATCACCATTATCATCACCGTCATTATCACCATCATTACCACCATTATCACCATCATCATCACTATCACCATCATCACCATCATCAGCAGCAGCAGCATCAGCATCACCACCATCACCATCATCATCACCATCATCATCATCACCATCACCATCATCATCACCATCATCAGCATCAGCATCACTACCATCACCATCATCATCATCACCATCACCATCACCATCATCATCACCATCATCAGCATCAGCATCACTACCATCACCATCATCATCACCAGCATCACCATCGTCATTACCATCATCAGCATCAGCATCACCACCATCACCATCATCACCACGATCATCATCACCAGTATCATCACCATCATCATTATCACCGTCATCAGCATCATCATCACCATCATCACCATCATCACCATCATTAGCATCAGCATCATCACCATCATCAGCAGCATCATTACTACCATCACCATCATCATCATTATCACCATCAACATCATTATCATTAGCATCACCACCATTACCACCACCACCACCATCACCATCACCATCACCATCATCATCATCACCACCACCATCATCATTATCATCAAAATCACCACCATCATCACTATCATGGCCACCACCACCACTATGTACATTAACAGGATCCTCATCTTCATCATCTTCCTTCTCTCCATCAAAATACCACCTGCCAACACTGCTAGGTACATCACAATCATTATCTCATGTTAGCCTTATACAACCTTAGATGATTGGTGCTCTGTTATTCCAATACAAAAGATGAGGAAACAGGGGCTCAGAAAGTTAAGTCATGAAGACATGCCAGTGGACAGGCTGGCTTTTTGCAACACATTTATTCTTGTTTGGCTGGATAACGACAGTTGGAAGCCAGCTCAGTCATTTGGGAAATGCCTGGAAAGAAGGAAGCCACAGCCATGGGCAAGCTCTGAAGAGGCCAAGGAACAGAGGACACACAAAGACACAGGCCAGGCAGTGAAAACAAGTGGAGCAGACATGGCAGGCACTGCAGATGGAGAAATGTAGCAGGTCTGTTACTCACTGACTGGTAGACCAGAGGGTCACTCCCTAAAAATTATCTTTAGACTCTTCTGTTTTCTTAATATATAGAAGGGCTGATAGATTATTCCACATTCTCCTGTAGAGTCAGGTGGCTTATTCCCCCAACTAGACTGGAGTAATGGAAAGAGAATGACACCTGAAGTTCCAATGACATGAATCCAATTGCCTGCTCTCCCACTAGCATCGGTGTGACCTTGGTCCCCTGCCAGAGCCTCAGTTTCTTTATCTCTCTAACAGACTGATAGGCTGTCCTATTCACTTCAAGGGATTTTGAGAGGGCACAGGGGGTTGTGGGAGAGAATATGAGGCATTTTCTACCTGTGCAGTAACGCTTCTTAGATGCTGACCACAGCAGTTAGCATAGCTTTTTAGATCCAGAAGCCCCCTTAATCTGGTAGCAGAGGACATGCTGAGAGGGGAAGGACATGACCAAGGCATGTAAAGGTGGTTAATAAAAATGCTCCTGTTGGCCAGGCATGGTGGCTTATGCCTGTAATCCCAGCACTTTGGGAGGCCAAGGCAGGCAGATCACCTGAGGTCAGGAGTTTGAGACCAGCCTGACCAACATGGAGTAACCCCATTTCTACTAAAAACACAAAATTAGCCAGGTGTGGTGGCACATGCCTGTAATCCCAGCTTCTCAGGAGGCTGAAGCAGAAGAATCGCTTGAACCCAGGAGGTGGAGGTTGTGGTGAACCGAGATCATGCCATTGCACTCCAGCCTGGGCAACAAGAGCGGAACTCTGTCTCAAAATCAAACAAACAAACAAACAAATGCTCCTGCTGTCAGTCTTATCAGAGGATCTATATAGTGGGACTGGCATCTTTTGATAACATTTTGTAATGCCTACGTGTGGCAAGACATGGGTACATCTAGCGATCTATAAGCAAGACCAGACCCTTGCCTTTAAAAGTTGACTCGGGGAAGCAGGGGGAAGATGGATGGACTCACGAAGCTTGGGTCACCTGCTGAATTGGGAGAGCTTCAGCATGCTGGGCACAGTGGGATGGGAGTGCAGGAGAGAGAAGGGAAGGCAGTGGTGGAGACAGGCCTTGGCTGAGCCTTGAGGAGGTCACCAGGTAGAGAGGAGAAATAGGCCACATGTGCCCGAGGGACCAGCATGTACAAAATGTATATGGAGCTTGAAATGCTCTGGGGACAGAGAGGAGATAGGGCAGAGGCATGGGCTGGTGCAGACTTGAAAGTCAATCTGAGCAGAATGGAGTTTATATTTGGGCAAAACAGCGGCTCAAGAAGCTCTTATCAGAGGAAGAACATAACATGCACGCCTCACATTGCCAGAAAGAGCCTCATCGATCCTTCTACCGGGTGCCTATAAAAAAGACGCCAACAGCTGAAGTCCTAAGACTATCCAGTCAGCCCCACAGAGCTTCCACTAGGGCAGCCACCAATTATAGGGGTGACATGGTCTTGTCTCCAGAAAACTTACAAGAGAACAGCTTCAAAACTCTACACACCTTCTGTCTATGCACAGCTAGAAAAGGCAGTGTTCTACCCAATGTGAGTCAGAGAAGATGGTAAACCAGTAAAGGATGAAAATAAACTCCTGGACCACAAACCAAACATCGGAAGGTCAAAGCTCTTGTGGTGGTGAGGGCTCCCTGTGCATGAGAAAGAAGAGTGTAGGGTTTGGAAAAAGGCATTGGTCTCCCCTTGCCTTCTTTTTGATGGTGAAAAAGTAGAAGCAGAAACTTTCCCCACATCTCCCAGCAGCCCAGTCCCACCTCACCATAGCTGTGAGCCCAACTCCATCCTCCATGCTTCATCCTGGCTTCACGTGCTCCAGGAAGCCTTCCTGGATTTGACCCAGGCTGGAGGTGATCCTGCTTCCTCAGAATGGAAGCTTGGTGAGAGTAGGTGGGTTACCAGCCTCCTGTCTGTAGCTCATAGAGAATCCCACCCTATGGAAATTCCTCCAAGCCCCCTGGTCCTCTAAGCTTATGATCAGTCACCATGCAGGAGAGGGGAGGTTGCCCACGGTGTCACATCCATGGACTGCAGTTTGGGAATGGCAACTCAGCCCTGACACCCCAGCATCTAGGCCATGTAGCAGGGCTCCCATTTCACCCAGATGGGATGATTTGAGGAGATAACCCCCTAATTCTCTGTAATGGATTTTTATCTGAACTGTGTCCACCCCATCAAAGAAAGCAACAAGAACTCTCACTCTCTCTCTCTCTCTCTCTGACTCTCTCTCTCTCTGTGTGTGTGTGTGTATGTGTATGCTTTTAATGAATGGTATATCTTTAACATAATAATGCAAAACTGAAAAAGATACCAGCAGTTCTCAGGAGTGTATTGATTACTCTCCTCTCATTGGCTTTCTTGCTCCCTTTTTAAAGCAGACTTGGTCATGGCAGGAAGTTAGATATTTAATCCCCTATTAACCCGCCTTGGCTCCCTGCACCAGCCTCAGCGCACAGCCCCTGCCCTGGGAACCAGAGGCCCTGGCCTCCGCAGGACCCCTCCCTGGGGCAGCAGCAGCCAGGGAATAGACATCAGGCTACACCTCCCCGCTCCTTTACCCCTGATTAAAGCCGTTTACATTTGAGCACTTGTGGACTATGATATCGTGTTGAACAGTTTATTTTCATTTCACAGAGGCCTCAGATTTGATTCGGTGCAAAACTAAATATGATGTAAAATGCACATACGCAAGAGTGATCAAAGGGGGCTTGATTTTGAAATATTTATAGAAGTCGGCCCAGTGAGATTCATCCACAGGGGCACCTGTCGAAGACATAAGCTCAGATACACATCATCTGGTAAGTAAGCACAATCATTACTAAGCAGAAAACCCAGGCACTCCATTGGGTCCCCTGCTGCCTGCAAT
This sequence comes from Symphalangus syndactylus, assembly GCF_028878055.3. Classification (NCBI taxonomy): domain Eukaryota; kingdom Metazoa; phylum Chordata; class Mammalia; order Primates; family Hylobatidae; genus Symphalangus; species Symphalangus syndactylus. The sequence continues at coordinate 54,013,154 of NC_072435.2, read as the reverse complement.
TTCTGTGTGAGGCTAACAGATGGAGGCTGGCCAGGGCTGGGCTGGGCCCTTTGTCCTTTTTGGCCTTGAGGTCCCCAGTTTAGCATCCCTAGCTCCTGCCCAGGTCACCAGACTGGACTGGACTTTGCTGGGCTGGCCTCCTGGGAGAGGAGGGAAGACTGACTCTGACCCCCTCTACGCAGGTTCTGGGGGAGCCGGCTGCAGGTGGCCCAACTCATGGAACCAGGGCTGCTGGGGGTTGCTGTCTCAGATATGGGAGTGTTGCTGCCATAGATGGATTCCAGGGACAAAGACCAATTTCGAACCATGATCAGGAAAGAAGGGGGAGTAAAGTGTGACTTGAGGATGGAGAACCCTCCAGTTCATCTTGCTTCAACCTATTAGCGTTTTGACAAAGGACTCCCAATAGGCAGGCGAGGTGGCTCATGCCTATAATCCCAGCTCTTTGGGAGGCCAAGGCAGGTGGATCACTTGAGGTTAGGAGTTTGAGACCAGCCTGGCCAATATGGTGAAACCCCATTTCTACTGAAAATACAAAAAATTATCCACGCATGGTGGCGCATGCCTGTAGTCCCAGCTACTCAGGAGGCTGAGGCAGGAGAATCGCTTGAACTGGGGAGGTGGAGATTGCAGTGAGCTGAGATTGCACCACTGCACTCTAGCCTGGGTGAAAGAAAAAGGACTCCCTTTTCTCAGGGAGCAGAGAGGGGCAACTTGGTATCCTTTTGTGCATATCATTTCCCCTGTTGGGAACTCATCTCTGCAATCCCTCCTTGCCCCTGTGCCTAGTAATCTTGGGAGAAATTGAATACCACTTCTTCCAGGAAGCCCTCCCTGACGTGTCAGGTCCAGGTCCAGAGCCCTTCTGTCTATCTCCATGGTATCTTGGCCTCACCCCGAACAGTGTCTTCTACATTAGGCTGGGTATGTTTGTATACCTGTCCAAAACCCCCATGAGGGCCACACTGTGACCATCGGCTTCACCAGGGTCCCCCCCAGCACCCAAGACAGAGCCAGGCACAGGGGAGGCACTTGATGAACATTTGCTGAGTGACTGAATAGAGGAATAAGCAAATAAATAAATAATCGAATGAGGGAACAAATGAATGAATGGATGAGTGAATGAACAAGTTGCAGGCCTCCAGCATAACATCTATCCTTGGGGAGAAATGGGGGATGCCGGGAGGAAGACTCAGACAATATGACCAGCCCTGCCCTCTACTCATTGAGGCACAGCCAGGTGAGAAGCTTGGTCACTAGAACTTTACTTTAATGTCACCCCAGAAAACTTAGAAGAGAACAGTTCTTCCACGCAGCCACTCCCAATCCCCTCCCCCACCCTCACACCCCCCATAAAGAGCTAACCCCACTCTGTCTCATGGTGGATTTCACAGCCCCTGCCTCACCACCCTCTACCCTTATCCAGGACCTCCTGGGGCCCACACGCGACCCAAACCTAATGCTTTGCAGATGACAAGTACCTACAAATTCTGGTTGAATTAATTTGGATTCCAAGTCTTTCAACGTGCCTTTTTCAAACTCCACTCTCCTGTTAACTCCCTAGCTACTTTCAGCATTCTCGTACTTGCTCATGCAAATATTCATTCATTCATTTATTCAGTAAGCCCTTCTGACTCTCCACTGCACACCAGGCACGTTGCCTGGCTCTGCAGAGAGAATCTCAAACACCCTGCCCTCCTGAAGCTCATCATCTAAAGGACAGATGGATCTGAAACATCCACCCAAAGAGACGGTGCAAATATTTGAGCACTGTTCACTCGAAAAGGATCAGGTGACTGGGAGTTTTTTTGAGAACAACAACCTTGTTCATTTCTCCTTAGTGCCTGGTGCAGAGGAGGCCCTTGGGGTGAGCTGATGATGCGGGGTGACACTGCCAATCCCTTCCCTAGAGTTGTCCTTGGAGACAACAGCCTCCATTCTGAACCTCCACTGATGCCTCTCTCTCTCTGATCTCAGTTCACTTCACCCCAAGATCTAGATCCTTGCATAGTGTCAGGAAGAAGACGGCCAACTGGAATCAAATAGGATGCCCTCAAGGGCAGCTAAGGCATCCTCTCTGTGATGGTGACACATCCACCGGGGCAACATTCCCAAGTGCCAAGAGCAGAGCCTCACACTAGCAGGTGCTCAGGAAGTGCTGACTGAATGAATGACTCCTCTCCCCAGCCCAGGTGCACCGATCTCCTCTCCCAGCCAGCCCCAGGGCCAGGATCCAAGACAATTGGCCTCCCCACGACTACATCAGTGGGCCTGGATCTTCCCTCTATAGCCTCCTCCACCCCCTTAAACCACACCTGCATGGTCATCCAGGTAGCCATGTGGCCTCAGGTGCCCTGGCCCCTCTCTGAATCATGGCTTCCCATGTGTTAGACAAGGAAGCTGGTCAGGCTGGCCCCTGAACTCAGCCCCTCTCTCTATCCCCCTGTGGGTGCCTCTGAGGCCCACCTGACAGGGAGGGACCCCGTAGCCAAACCCTGATCTTGAACCATCACCCATCTGTAGTTGAACTTCGCTGATGCTGAACACAGAGAAATATTCTAAAATGAAGCAATTAATGTTTCTCTCCACACGAGGGAGAAAACACCATTCATGGGCTGGTCCGGGACCCTCAGTGCACCATCCATCTGATGTTGGACACTCTGTACTTTCTCACCAGGGTCTTGACATCAACGTCTTCCCCCACCCCCACCTCCAGGTGCCAGAAGTTATGTCCTAAGGAGAGGCCTTCAGAGAACCCCAAGGCATTCTGTAACTTCAGTAGCTTGGCATGGAAGTATCACCTACCCAAGCTGCAAGCAGCCTTCAGCGGCCACCGTGGGTCCCCACAGGGCGGCCACCGCTACTCTCTGGGCTCCCAGAGGAGTCTCTTTACTGGGACTCTGGGTAAGAGAGGAAAACTTGCTGCTGCTTCAAGAAGGTGTACAGTATCTTACTCCAAAAGAACTGAGTTCCAAGGGGCAACTTGTCAGCTCTATGAGTGTGCTACGGTGGCGATGCTAAGGTACCTGGGAAGATGAGTGAGGTCACTGCTAGGAAGTACTTGAAGCAGCCTCTGCACAGAGTAGATGCTCTGCAAAGGCTGCGTCTGCTCCTGCCTCTCCTCCTCCTTCCCCTGTCACCATCTGCATGTCGATGCAGCCTCTATCAGTCCAGCAATCACCCTCAGTACTGCTCACAGTCACCTGTTCCAAAGCCTCATGGAAGACCGGCACTCAGAGGCATACATGGTAGGCAAGGAGTTAATAACTTTACCTTTTGTATTTTTAAGAGCACTTGCAGTTAACAAGGAAAAGTCAAACACCTGCATTAGAAACCTGGACAAAAGACATGTGAGCAAGGAATTCACAGAAGAAACAAAATTTGGCTCATGACCACAAAAATGTCACTCCTAACCAGAAAGCAAGAAGACTCAAATCAAAACAATAGCAAGCTTCCATTTTTAAATAATTATATTACAGATTGAACCTGGACTTTGTGAGAACCCTAAACTTCCTCCATTGTCTCATGGCACACCCAAGGTGGAACTGGGAAGGAGGTCAAGTGACCTTGTTTCAAAGGTAACTTCCCGTCTAAAGTCAGAAGGCCAGAGCCATTACACAGGATGCTTGAACACCACTGACTATCACTTTGAGGAAGCCAGGCTAGGACCCTGGGCATTCTGGAAAGCTAGTATGCCTGAGACCAAAAGGAACAGAAAAGCGCCTCATGCTAGAAGACCAAGGTGTGTGCTTTCTACATGACCCCAAGAATCCTAGTAAAACCCATCCAGCCATCCTGCCAAGAAAGCCAATGGGCCAGGATACAGCTAGAGCCAACCAACAAGCTCACATTGACTAAGGGTGGCGCTCCAAGCCCGATGCCAGGCTTTTTCCACTTGCTGTCCCCTACACCCATGGGATAACTCCATTTAAGTGCAAAGATCAAAGATCAAAAATCACTGTTTTTCCTGTGGGCAAACTACCCAGATTCATGCTGAAAGCTTCCACCAGAGGGCCACCGCTGCATCCTACCTTATCTCTCTACCCACCACTCTTCCCCACATTCTCAACTACTTGGCAAGCACCTCTGCATCCCATGAATGAGAGTTGTCTATACCTTCTGTCCTTGCACAGAGATGTTCCTTTAGGAAAGGGACAATGGTACAGAGGATGGCAGAGCAAGAGAAGTATCTGAGATCATCTAGCTCCTAGACACTTGGTCTGATGTGCCCACTTTACACATAGGTAAATGGAGGCCAGATGGTAGAGGTTAACTCACCTATGGTTCCACAGCAAGTCAGTGGATATGCATCTGTGTCTTACTTTTCTTGGTTACCTCACTCAAGAAATTTAGTAGGTGTCAGATGGATGTTGGATGGATGGATGGATGGATGGATGGATGGATGAGCAGGTAGATAGATGAGTGAGTGGACTGAAGAAGAAATAATGCACACAGACAAATAGATACATAGTCCCACCAACAAATTATTGAATGCCCTCATCTCTACCCTCTAAGCTGTCAGACAGAGGTTCAGGAGCTATGAAAGACTTCCAAAATATACCTTCCCCCTGCCGGACCCCACGCTCACCTCTCAGACAATATGAAATCAGACTCATTGATTACATCATACCCTGTGTATCGGAACCAACCCTGGGGTCCTTAAAATCAGGAAGCACGTCTCCCTGTTGGCCTCCCCAGGCTTCTGCAACCCAGGGCATGGCGTGGGTGTTCATTAAATAGCTTCAGATATTTGCATCTCTGCCACCCTCGGGGATGTGAAGTCCCCCTTGGAAGCACCTGAAGCGTAGTCAGAGGCTGCAGCCAGTGCACTCAGGACTGAGGACCTTCAGGGTAAAGATTCGCCTAAGACTTTCCTGATAAAGCAAGCAAGAAGAACAAAGATGGAATAAGGACCAAAACCTTCCCCCATATAAAAACACACTTCAGGAGGCAGGAGAGAGCGTTTCCATGTACTCCTTCATGTGTTTGATTTGCATCAAATTACATCAGGTTGATGTGATGTAACATGACATCCCCCCACCGTGAAATGCATAAATCAAGGCACCCCATAAATTTAAAGGAATAGAGCTCTTTTCCAGAAGTGGCTAATTACTCATAAACAGCAGACATTTTATTGCTGTTAAAGTCAGTAGCAGGTTTTTAATAGCCACAGCATTTTGTAACTCAAGCTTTTCATAATGCAGGACTGGGGAAGCCAAGCATTACCTGTTTGTAGCTCCTCAGGGGTTGCAGAGATCCTGCCAAAGTAGACCACCTCTGGGGAGGCTCCCACAGTCATTCCTGGCTGGGGTGTGCTACCAGCCCCGACCCACCACTGCTCTGCTGGGAGGAGAACCCTAAAAATGTCACTCCATGCTCAGGGTTCCTAGTAGGGTCTGGGATTTCCTGCACTCTCGCTCACACCTATTAATCAGGTCCAGACTCTACAGCCAACTACAGATGCCTGCATAGACACCCACATCCTTGCCTCCATGCCCACCACAGTCCCTGCACGGGAGAACCCCTCTTCTTACTCAGTCCTGCAGCTTGGGTGAGATGTAGCCAGCTCCCTGCCTCTGACTATAAAATCAGTTTGAGCCATTCAGAATGTTCCATACCCCAGCCTCAGTAATTGGTTCAAGGATCATCACATGACCTATTCCAGGCCAATGAGAATGATAACTAAGGCTTGTCAGGGAGCTACAAGGATGGTCCAGACACTCTCAGTAAGATCTGGAGCTGTGGCAGCTGTTTTGCTACCAAGAAGAGTCTAAGCGGCTGGCAGTGGGGTTATGCAGCACTGGGGACAAGGCCAGTGCTGAGGAGGTGAAGGAGGAGAGACGTCAGATGCTTGATGACATTTGAGCTCCTGGATCAAATAGCACCTGAGGCTGAACCATTTACATACTTTGCACTGACACGAGTCAATACAGGTCTCCTGATGGTTTAAGTTGGTTTGGGTTAAATTTTCAATCGCTGGAAACCAAAGGAGTCCTGGCTGATAAACAAATATGCCCTCCCTTCCAGACACCCCCTGGGGCTCTCGGTTACTCCTCTGCCCTTCCAGCCTTCACCCTGCCCATGATCACACTAAGGCACTCCTATCTTTGTTTTCTTTTTTTTCCAATATGTTTTTGGGGAACAGGTGGTATTTGGTAACATAAATAAGTTATTTAGAGGTGAACCGTGAGATTTTGGTGCACCCATCACCAGAACAGTGTACACTGTACCCAATGTGTACTCTTTTATCCCTCACCCCCCTCCTACTCTTTCCCTTGAGTCCCCAAAGTCCATTGTATCATTCTTATGCCTTTGCGTCCTCACCATCTTTGTTTTCTTCTACCAAACTCATCTAAATCTTGACCATCCTAAGGCCAGAAGGCTTTACGCACACCCCTGGGGTCCTGAGCCATATGCCGGCTTGGGTTCTTCCAGAAGCGTTGGATGGGAAGCAGAAGGTGGCAGGCAGTGCCTTCTCCTGTGTGCCCTGGACAGAATGTGCACTCCACCATGGTCACCAAGTGTGCACTTCTCACCCTGCCCAGCTGCTTCCTAGCCATCTGCCCAGGGGTCTGAAATCCCACTAATGGGTCTTTCCCCAGTGCTTTCCTTGTCTGTGTCAAGGAGAAGTGATTTTAGCTATGTTAGGCATGATGTTCCAGAGTCTTCCAGAAGGAAGGCCGTGTGGATTTAATAAGTTCCCTCTCAGCAGAGAGCCTTGCATACCCTATTTTTTTTTTTTTTTTTTTGCATCCATCTTCCCCTCCTCATCCCCTCCTTGGGTAACTTCTCTGATCTACAGCCAAATGTCCCTGTCCCAGGCATGTCTCTCAGCCTCCCTAGAACCCAGAGATGTCCCTGTTACCTACACTCAGATCCCTGTGTGCTCAGCAGACTGTGTTACCTGTGCTCAGTAAAGAAGCCAGCCTGCTGTCCATGACAGGGGAGCCCCAGGGTATTTGATGTTGCACAGGTTTGAGGTTCATTCCCTGTGCTCCCTCAGTCAGCCCTGCCCTGGAGAGAGGGATTGCTGGCCTCCTCTTTATTGCACAGTGAGCGTTATAAAGCCCAGAGGCCCAGAGTGACCAGGCACCCACCTAGTGCTCCTGCTCCAAGTCCAGGCCCCCTGCAGCCCACTGCGTGTGTGTGCCTCGAAAAGTGCAGGAAGTATAAGGGTACCTGGAGCCAGAAACAGGGCACCCAGAGCAGGTGGAGAGTTAAAGAGAGAAAGAAAATGAGCTACATCCAGGTCCTGTGGCCCAGAAACAAAGTGTCCCCTGGCCAACACCAGCTGAGCTTCAAGGTGGCCGCCCTGGCATACTCACAGCAAGCAGGGCCAGCCCAGGCCCCCAGCAAAGCACCCAGGACCGTAGGTGCAGAGGGCACTGCCCAGACACTGGGAAACTAGCCCCATGTCTTTTTTTCAAGACACCATGCTTGGCCCTGGCAGGGAGCCTGGGACCGCCTGTGTCTGACCCCCTGAAATCCCCATCATGTTACTACTTATCCACCCTCCCACCTGCCCCCACCTCCCTGCCGCCCTTCACAGCGACCCCTCCCAGGCCCCGTCCCCTGCCACAGCTGCTGTCACTGCCAGCCTTGCTCCTGCCGAAGCCCCCGGGAGGGAGCCCTGCCCTTGCATGCTCTTCGCACAGTCTGGGCAGGCCCTCAGAGGCTGGGGACAGATTGAGCAGACTGTGCAGGGCCTGTCATCTCACTCCAGAAGCCCAGCTGGCGAAGGCCTGGCAAGTGCAACCTCTGATCTATGGAACTGCTTGTTCACCCCAGCATTCTTGGACTCCACAGGTCCCAGTGCCCAGCAGTGACAGAGAAAAGGGATTTACCAATCCACTCATTCACTTCTTCATTCATTAAGGGCATAGAATAGCCACTTGTTCCATTTCTGTCTCTCATTAGCCATAAACTCTGTGACAGCAGTGACAATGTCTCCTTCTATTGTTACTGTATCCCTACTGGATACCTGAGTGCTGGGGGCACCCAACAGATTTTTGGTGCTATTGTTTAATACTGAATATTCTTAATAAGATATTTATTTAGTGGATGAAGAAGTAAATACATAGATGAATAGATGGGTGGTAGATGGATGAATGGATGGATGGATATGTGGATGGGTGGGTGGAGGAAAGGAGAAAGGAAGAAAGCAAGGGAGAGAAAGAGAAGGACTAAATAGAAGCTGGTTAGATGGATGGATGGATGGATGGATGGATGGATGGATGGATGGATGGATTGACGGATGGATGGATGGATGGATGGATAGATGTGTAGATGAGCAGATGAAGGGAGGGATGGGTGGGTGGATGGATGGATGGATGTTTGGTTGGATGGATGGTTGAACGGATGGATAGTTGGATGGATAGATGTGTAGATAGGCAGATGAAGGGAGGGATGGGTGGGTGGGTAGATGCATGGATGGATGGATGGATGGATGGATGGATGGATGGATGGATGGTTGGATGGATGGATGAATGTGTAGATAGGCAGATGAAGGGAGGGATGGGTGGGTGGTGGATGGATACATGGATGGATGGCTATGTGGATGGGTAGGTGGAGAGAGAGAGAAAAGAAGAAAGGAAGAGAGAGAAAGAGAAGGGCTAAATAGGATAGAAGGATGGGTAGATGTGTGGATGGATGGATAGATGGAATGGGCAAATGACGCCTTCTATGTGCTAGGTGTTATGAGAACTGTGGAGATAAGCCCGGACAAGTCTCCTCTAGAAAGGAAGAGGGTCAAGACCTGATACCCAAACTGAGAGCAGGAAGGACACAGTAGGTACCCCCATGGTCTTGCAGGGAGGTGGCAGGAGAATTTAGAGAAAGGAAAAGGTAAAATTCAGCATCCATTCTAATATTACTTGACGTCTAGTAAACTTTTTCTTGGGCAGTAGGGCTCCTAGCTTAGGGAGATATCTTTAGTCCTTTCTAGAAAAATTAATGCTAAGGAGGAGAGGGGCTACTCTATCTTGGGATCATTCTGATGCAAATTCCTTGGGCCTGACTCCATCCTAAACCTCTTAGGTCAATATGTCCTGTCTTCAGGAGGTTTTCTGTAGAGCCCTGTGTCCTAAAATTCTAAACTCTCCAGTAGCTAAGGGTCCCCTCACGTGTTTCAAAAAATAAATAAAATAAAAATAGTCTAAAAGGGCGTTACAGATCTGTGCTCCCAGTTTCAGGCACCCGCATATCACTTTCCTGATGCTTTTTGCTATAGAGTTGTACTGCAATAAACTACCTTCACATTTTTTCCCATGTTTTTGTACCCCTGCTAATATTTTTTTAATTAATTCACTATTTTTTACTTTAATGCATTTAAAAGGAAACTATATCATTACCCTAAATGGAAATTTGTATCACTTGCTCTAAATTAAAGGTAATTATAAAAATAAATAAAATGAGAACAATGTTATTAAATTCTGGCTGAATACTGCTGCCTGCAGCGGGCTCTGGCCTGGGGCCTGCTCTCGTTTACAGAGGGAGGCTGGCAGAGGTAGAAGGTGTTAAAGACACACTGGGGGCTGGAAGGGGCTTCTCTCCTGGAGATCCCAGGGAGCGTGACAAGGGTAGATCTCTCACCCTGTGACTTCGGTTATTTTACACGGGGGTCTCCGTATCTTCTGAACTTGCCAGGCCAGAGACAGTGGCTCATGCCCAAACTCCGGGAACTTTCAGAGGCTGAGGTGGGAGGATCACTTGAGCCTAGGCATTTGAGAGCAGCTTGGGTGACATGGTGAGACTCCCATCTCTACAAAAAATTTAAAAATTACCAGGCATGGTGGCATGCCTGTAATCTCAGCTACCCAGGAGGCCAGGAATTGGGAGGCTACAGTGAGCTCTGATTGTGCCACTGCACTCCAGCCTGAGTGACAGAGTGAGACCCTGTCTGTAAAAAAGAAATTAAAAAAAAAAATGAAGTCGCCCGGGGTACCACCAATGGCTTGCTTCTCCCTGGTCAGGACAGGCTGTCACTCAGCTCTTCCTTTAACAAACCGGGATCTTCAGGCCACAGTAGATTAGGATCTTCTTAAGAAGTTCTGAATAAATGGGAACCAATGGAGTTTTCCTCCTCATTAAAGAAAAAAAAGTAATTTTAAAATCTACCGATTTCTCCCTTCTCCGCACGCTGGGTCCTCTACATACCTATCCCTGACCTTCACTGCCTCCGCAGCCCAAAGAACCCTGTCTCGGTCAGGAGCCTGCTCTACTTTCAAGGAGCACAGATGTCCCAGAGGGACAGCTGGTGACAGATCCCTACTTTCCTCAAAGCCACGGGAAAGAAGAGCTTTGTGTCTGCCGCACAACTTAAACCTCAGCGTGTAAGTGAAGGTGAACGGTGAAACCCACCAAAAAGCACACACATGCAAACCAAGCGTTTGTCTCAGGCAGGCTAAAGTTCTAGTTGTACTCAGAACCTGGTCCAAATGGACGATTCACAGCTTTTCCTCTGAAGATAAAGACTCCGAAAATAGTACCATAATTCTGAAGCTGGATCCTGAAAACCTACCTTGTTTTTCCCTTTCAAGAGAGGAATATTTCAAATATCAGTGAAATCTTTATAAGAACAACTAAATAGATGGGATTTAGCTTCACAATGAACCACACTTTTTTTTTCCTCAGAGGGCAGAAAAAAGAGAATTTAGGATTTTTTTTGTAAAAAGATTTTGTTTTTCCTGATATTGCCTGAGCTGATGCTTCTGACGCTAGAGATTATCTGCGCGGCAGCCGGGCTTGTTGTAATTAACACACAAGTAGCAGCTCTACTTCCTAGTAATATATTTTTCTAAGACTTTGATGATGCTAAGAGATTTTGAATCCCACATTGCAGACTTTGAAGAAACTGCATTGGATAGAGACACCTTAGATGAAATTGAAAATAACTCAGGTTTAATATGCCTCCCCAGGAGCCTTCCAGAAAGAATGGGTTAAAGGTATTTGTACACACTGCACTGTGGATCGGGGTATAAGGAAGTTGGTCTTGTGGGGCCTTCCAAGACATAAGAGATGTGATCAGGCCTTCCTCTTTGGGGGTGTTCTGGCCCCTAAGTATCTTCTTTGGTCTCAAACATAAATGGCTTCCTTAAAGGATTTAATTAATTCTTAAATGTGCATAGGGCCCATGAGCACAAACATTAACTTGTTAAAAGCGTTAAGCCAGATTCTGTTCTCAGCCATGCACAAGCAGTTCCCTGTGACATCCCTGGGAGTGTCACATGCAGGCTGGGTCCCTGCAGATGCCCTACACCCTTTCTGCCCAGCGCACAGCCTGCCTGTGGCTCCTGCAAGCACTGGGTCATGACTCATCCCAGGACTGACCACCACAATCTGGCCTCTCCTCCAGCCCCCAGAAGCAGCACCCGGATGGGAACTCTGTTCCCTCCTGCTTTGCTGCCTTTCCTCTTCACTGAGCTTCCCGGGTTGCTGATGGCTTCTCCATGCCTGGCAAGGATGCCATGGAGCAGAGGACATGTTGGGAGTCCTGCCTGGATGGGGAGAGCCGTGGTGAGAGAAGCCTCACACCAAAGCCTCCCCAGATGTGAGCACATCAGGAGACAGAGCATGCTGCCTCTTCTCAGACTCCATCCAATCTCCTGCTCCTCACACTGCTGGCCCATCTGCACATTTAGCTCTCGTCTTATACAAAACCCAAGTTTCCTTTATTTTATCTGTCTTGGGTAGAATCTGATTTAAAACAGCAGAAGCAACATTTATCGTTTGTAAAATTAGCCATGCACACATACACACACGTGAATATACACACACATATGTGTATGTGTTTGTAATGATGACATATGCTTCTGGTTACAGAGAAAGGGCATTCTTAGGAAGTACTGGAAGGACTGAAAACTGGTGTATTTTTTCTGAAAGCAGTTTGGCATTATAGATCAAAAGGCTCAAAAACATTTATAAACTATGACTCAGTTTTCCACTCCTAGAACAAACCTAGAATGCTATCAGCAATAAAGACAAAACTGTACGGAAATGCTATTTATAGTGAGAAAAACACACAGATGCCCCAAATGTTCAAGAGTAGGGGAATGGTTACATCAAAGCCACGAAGGAGTGTTCTGCCTTAAAAATCAGGCTTTCAAAAGACATTTCAGTGGATGGGAACATGCCCATGATAACATTTCAAGTGAAAGATACAGCTATGGTTACAGTTTGGTCCCAATCTGAAAAAGAAAAGAATATATAGGCATAGAAAATAAAGAAAGAAAAAATAACAAAATGTTATTTCTGGGTGGCGGGACCAACACTCTTCTGAATGCTATTGTGTATTTTCCAAATTAGTTCATGGACATGCATCGTTTCTCTAATCAGAAAAGTATAAAGTTATTTCTAAAGGGAAAATTAAAATAAAAGAAAATCCATCCTCATTCAACAATACTTAATTTTTAAAAGAAAATTTTTGGTAACTGGCCATATATCTAGTCTGCACTAGAATTAAGTAAATAAGAGTTTAAAATAATAATAAACATTATAACAGTTCAAGTATCTTAATTGCATAATTTGGAAGAAAATGACTCCCAGAGGTGAAGGTTTAGTGATGGTGGCATGAAGGAAATGGGTACCTCTTGAGATGGCACATCATCATAGATACCCTTCCAACCCCAGCCAACCCCACCTTCAGAGGAGCCACCTCTGTCCCATCTTTGCAGATCCCTAGGCAGAATGCCCAGTATGCATGTAGACGTTCCAAAAATGTAATTGAAGTGAGTAAAGATGCTATTTAACATCTTATGAGGAAGGATGTACAAGTTTATTTTTTTCTCCTGAGATATTTGAAATTTTACAAAAAACCCTAGAAGTCTAAATATTTCTGTTAAATTCAACCAAAACTTACTAAGCATCTATCATTTAGATTCAACAAAACAAAGAGCATTAAGTTAATTTCCTGTCATCCACGCTGCACCCACAGTGGGAATGAGTGAACGCACTTCACCTGGGAAAGGCTGCCTTCTCCAGAGAAAGGAAGAAACTACACAGTGAGTAGGTCAGAGATGCCTCCTTCAATTTAGAACGGGACACCAGGAATGCTCTATCAGTGTCAAAAATGATGATGCAAGATTTAAAAATCGACCATAATAGGCCAGTGAACAAATCTACAAGATCATTTTGATAGACGTCAAAAATCCTCCAGCAAAATTGGGTATTCGTTTCTGATTAAAAAAAAAAAAAATGCTTGGCAATACAAAAATAAGATCATGAAAATATACTTATATCAAAACAACCCAAGCCAGGCATGGTGGCTCACGCCTGTACTCCCAACACTACGGAAGGCTGAGCGGGGAGGATTGCTTGAGCCCAGGAGTTCAAGACCAGCCTAGGCAACATAGCGAGAGCTTGTCTCTACTAAAAGAAAAAAAAATTGCTGGGCATAGTGACATGTCACCTATTTGGGAGGCTGAGGTGGGAGGATCATTTAATTCCAGGAGTTCAAGGCTGCAGTGAGCAATGATTGTGCCACTACAATCCAACCTGGGCAATAGAGCAAGACCCTGTCTAAAAAAAAACAAAAAATCCGACCCCGAAAACATGCCCTTGTGATAAAACACTAGAGACGTTTTCATCAAAATTAAAAATAAACTAAAGATGCAAAGAAGCCCCATCACCCCAATTCTTAAATATTGTTATGGAAGTTCTAACTAATGCAATTAGCAAAGAAAATTAAATAAGAACTATTAATATTGGAAATAAGAAAACTTTATCTTTTTTTTTCTAATGGTATGTTTGTATTTAGAGAATCCCATTAAATCTTAAAACCCAGAAAGTCGAAATTTAAATAAAATTTGCAGTGGATTGTATCAAGATGGAAAACTAGACACATTCACCCTCCTTCTCTGCCACCTCAAATCCCTGGAAATGGCATAAAAGATGTTGTTTTCACATAGAATAATTCCCTAATGGCACTAAATAAACAAGAAGCAGGTCATCGGCATGCCAGGAATGTTAAGATATTCCTGAGGATGGAAAGTAAATGAAATCAGGGCCGGGCACAGTGGCTCATGCTTATAATCCCAGCACTTTGGGAGGCCTAGGCAGGTGGATCACCTGATGTCAGGAGTTCGAGACCAGCCTGGCCAACATAGTGAAACCCTGTTTCTACTAAAAGAAAAAAACACAAAAATTAGCTGGGCATGGTGGCATGCACCTGTAATCCCAGCTATTCAGGAGGCTGGGGCAGGAGAATTGTTTGAACCCAGGAGGTAAAAGCTGCAGTGAGCCGAGATTGTATCACTGCACTCCAGCCTGGATGACAGAGCAAGACTCCATCTCAAGAAAGAAAGAAAGAAAGAAATAATATAGATGGGATCAGATCAATAGACATAGGCCAAAGAATAGCCTCAAATACACTGTGGGGAAAGAACTTGAAAATAATGAGCTGATCTATAAAAACTCAAAATGGAAAGTGCAGTGGTAGAGGGAAGCATCATCCTCAAAGCCAAGTGCCAAGTATTATCAAAGACTCTAAGAATATGAATCACCTAACCAGAAAAATGTTCTAGAGTGAGGACAGGGGCCTGGAAAGACACAGGAGAGAGTTTAAAGTTGTCCCATCAATGTGGTGGGGAAGGAGATCGCAGGGCCGCCCACTAGGAAGGTGAGCACCTGAGTCTCCCAGTGCCAGAGAGAAAGCCTGCCCTCTTCCCAGGGAGGATGGGGAGGGCAGGGAGGAGGTGGGTGAGTCCCAGCCTGCCTATTTTCCTGCCCACACACCCCACACTGCACATCCTAACGTGAGTCTGACAGTCCCAGAACCCTCCACAGTAAGAGCCAATAAGCATCCCCCCCATGCCATGGAGAGCCTGATGGGGTAACAGACCTAGAGAACCACAGAAGAGTATCTGCCAGGCACCAATACTAAGCCACTACTCTTCTTTTCACAAAAACAAATGACAAAATAGCTCACTACACATGTGAAGGAAGCTAAAAACCCAACAAAGAAGAACTAAGATATACCGGAAAAAAAAAAAGAATTCAGAGGACAAACATAATTTTAAAAAAAATTCTAACTAGTATCTTCACAAAAAGGAGAATATTGCAACCACAAAGAGAGAAATGACTGATTGGAAATAGAGCCATCACAGAAGGAAAAGACAAAAAAAGTGTTAGAAATTCAAAATTTGATTTCATATATTTTCTTTAAATCCCTATTGAAGATCTAAAAGCTGAATAGACATGGTCCTAGCCAAATTCCTGACATGAAAGATCATGCTGAAAGTAGTACAAAAATAATGAAATGGAAAGTATAGGAGATAAATGAAAAGACAGGCAGATGCAATCCAAAGTGTCTAATACCCATCAAGCAGAAGTTCCGGAAAGAACAAGTGAGTTAAGGATTGAAAAATGATGATGATGGGCTGGGCATGATGGCTCACACCTGTAATCCCAGCACTTTGGGAGACCAAGGCAGGCAGATCACGAGGTCAGGAGATCGAGACCAT
Organism: Symphalangus syndactylus; assembly: GCF_028878055.3. NCBI lineage: Eukaryota > Metazoa > Chordata > Mammalia > Primates > Hylobatidae > Symphalangus > Symphalangus syndactylus. The sequence continues at coordinate 53,997,696 of NC_072435.2, read as the reverse complement.
CCTGGCTAACACGGTGAAAACCTGTCTCTACTAAAAATACAAAAAATTAGCCAGGCGTGGTGGTGGGCACCTGTAGTCCCAGCTACTTGGGAGGCTGAGGCAGGAGAATGGTGTGAACCTGGGAGGCTGAGCTTGCAGTGAGCCGAGATCATGCCACCGCACTCCAGCCAGGGCTACAGAGCAAGACTCTGTCTCAAAAAAAAAAAAAAAATGATGATGATGATGATGCGGACGATGACGATGATGATGATCATGATGGTTTTTCAGTCTGTAGACTGAGAAAAATAAAAAGAGTTACATTTGAAAGAATTCCCCAGCTGATGGGAAAATTTCTGGAAAAAAATATTCACACACTGTCACATCAAGAAGAGACCTCCAACCTCCAGAAAGAAAGTGGAAAAAACAATGCTAGAAGGAAAAAAAAGAGAAGGAGGGGAAGGAGAAGGAGAAGGAGAAGTAGAAGGAGAAGAAGGAAGAAGGAAAAGAGGAAGACGAGGAAGAAGAAGAAGAAGGAGAAAGAGAAGGAGAAGAAGAAGAAAAGAAGAAGAAGAAGAAGAAAGAAGAAGAATAAGAAGAAAGAAGAAGAAGAGGAAGAGGAAGAAGAAGAAGAAGAAGAAGAAGAAGAAGAAGAAGAAGAAGAAGAAGAAGAAGAAGAAGAAGAAGAAGAAGAAGAAGAAGAAGAAGAAGAGGCGGCGGTGGCGGTAGCAGGAGGAGGAGGAGAAGGAGGAGTAGGAGAAGGGGGAGGGAGAAGAGGAGGAGGGGGAGGGAGAAGAGGAGGAGGCGGAGGGAGAGGGAGACGGGGGGAGGGGGAGGAGAAGAAGGAAGAGGGGGAGGGGGAGGAGAAGAAGGAAAAGGAGGAGGAGAAGAAGGAGAAGGAGGAAGAGGAGGAGGAGGAGGGGAAGCAGAAGCAGGAAGAAGAACAAGAAGGAGGAGGAGGAGGACAAGAAAGAGAAGAGGAAGAAGAAAACAGCTTACCCACATAGGAATGAGAATTGGACTGTCATCAGACTTCTCAATGACAACACTGGATGTTTCAAAATAGTCAGGTAATATTTTCAAAGGGCTGGGGGAAGTTATTTTAAACCTAGAATCCCGTATGTAACATCAAGTGCAAGATAAAATAACATATTTTCAGATAAAAAAGGACTCAGATTCACTCTGAAATCATTAAAGGTTTTATATAACAGAGGAAACAAAATAAGTAAACCAAAGGTCAGTTTATATTTATATCTAAGTTCAAATAATACGTAGTGCATAATGGTTTTTACAAAGTCTGGAATTAAAATCACAGATCATCTTCACATGAAGGAAAGACAAAGGACATGGGACTGGGATGGGTGACAGATAAGGCTTTGTCTTGTTCAAGGGAGGATATGGATGCTGAATGCATATAATACGCACACACACACACACACATTTAAAATATGTGTCAGAAATTAAGCATTCCCACTATGTGACCAAACCCCAGGTGTACACTTTTAAATCAGAAAAGAAAAAAATGAAACAAAATTTCATCCATGCAATAAAAGAGAGAAAACTTCATATGCCATGATTAACAGACAACATAAAAACGATAGCAAAAATAAAAACTAAATATATTAATAAACTTAATAAATGTTAATGGGTTAAAATCATGTATTAAAAAGAAAGAATTTCAAATATTGGATTAGGTTAAATATATGCCCACCATTCCCCAGTTTTATGTTCTTTATGTGAGAACCAGTTTCACATAAAGGTTGAAAATTTAAGAATGGAAAAGACATATACAAAGCAACATCAATAAAACAAAAGTAAGTAGTGAAATAGTAGTATCATATAAAATATAATTTGAGGCCAAAACATTAAATAGGTACAGGGAACTTTTTTTTTTTTTTTGAGACGGAGTCTTGCACTGTTGCCCGGGGTTGGAGTGCAGTAGCACAAGCTCGGCTCACTGCAGCCTCCACCTCCCAGGTTCAAGTGATTCTCCTGCCTCAGCCTCCTGAGTAGCTGGGATTATAGGCACCTGCCACCATGCCTAGCTAATTTTTTGTATTTTTGGTAGAGACAGGGTGTTTCACCATGTTATCCAGGCTGGTCTCGAACTCCTGACTTCATGATTTGCCCACCTTGGCCTCCCAAAGTGCTGAGATTACAGGTGAGAACCACCGTGCCCAGCCAGTACAGGGAATTTTTATGTCAAGAAAGAATACAGTCTATCAAAGAACTTCAAGGAGCAATCATAATGATGAACTTCTATGCACCTAGCAACAAAGCTATAAAATACATAATGCAAAAGGGGGTAATGTAATGCAAAACTAACAAATTCATCATGGAAAAGGTTATCATGCCTTCCTCAGATAGGAAATTAGACTTTAAAAATAAATGCTTAAAAATAAGAATGACAGAACTCCATACCCAACAGAAAATATGAATTCTTTACAAACATGCATGCAACATCTCAAAAATGTTACATGTATTACAGCATACAAAAATACCTGAATAAAGTTCCAAAACCTATAAATCTTATTAAATACCTGTTCAAATTAAAAGTAAAAACAAAGCAATAGAAAAACAAATGAATAAAAATTCTAGGATGTGGTTAAGAGGGTGGTCAAATGAGACTTTATAACCTTGAATGTAATGAATAGAAAGTGAAAAGAATTGAAAACAAATGAACAAAGCCTTCAATTCCATAAACTAGGGAGGGGGGTAACAAAAATAAACCTGATGAAAGTAAGAAGGGATTCATAAAAATAACAGCAGACACTAATTAAACAGAACCCACTCCACACCCTTTCCCCCAAAAGGCTCATTCAATACAACTAAAAACAGTTTCTTTGAAAAGACCAAGAAAATAAAAGTGGCAATATGGATAAGAATAAAGAGAGAAAACACAAACAACATGGGATTGAGGAAGGGAATATAAATTCAGATACAAAAGACATTTTAAAATAATGATAAAATACAGAACAACTTTATACCATTAAATTTGAAAATCTACACTAAAATAAATGAATTGTCTAAAAAATTATCAGATATGACAATGAGAAGTAACGTACCTGAATAAAAGAATAACTACAGAAGAAATTTAAAGATAATGAACATTTACATTTAAAAAAAAAAAGCCTTATCAGTTTTATGTTCATAGTTTACCAGAAGCTCAAAGAAACAGATCGTCTCTGTTTATAAACCATCTCGGAACACAGAAAAGATAGAAAGTTTCTCATTTCATTCTCTGAGGCTAGGATAGTGCTACTAGATATAGCATATAAGACAAAAAGAAAGAAGGGAGGGAGGAGAAATAGGGGAAGGAGGAGAAGAGGAAAAGGAAGGACAAGAATTACTGTTACTACTATTACTACTACTTTCTATTAGAAGCTATAAGGCAATCTCATTTATAAACATCAATATAAATATCAAATAAAATATTAGTGAAATGAACCATATGGTATATTCACATAATTTATTAAAGAACAACTAGAGTTTATCCCCAATAATTCAAGATTCATTCAACAATAGAAAATCTACTAATTCACTATAGTAATATCTTACAAGAGAATAATCATATTATATCAACAACATCCCAAGATCACTTGATAAAATTCAACATTCCTTCCTGATTTATAAAAAGATAAATGGCCAAATCACACATTATGTTTAATGGCAAAACATTGGAATTATTTCTGTTAAAGCTAGCAACAAGACACTCTGTCCTGGAAGTCTTAGTCAATAGAAACAATGTGAAATTTTTGGAAAAAAAAAGAAGTTATGAGTTGTAATTATTTACAAGGACCAGGCAAAACCGTCATTATTCACAGTTGAAAAGGACTGTACCTAAAAGATCCAAAGAATAAAGTATGAAACTGTTAGTACTAATAAATGTGTAGTAAGATGTCAAAGATAAAATCAATATACTGAAAATGATCATTTTCCTGTATTGAAAAAAAACTGTAAGTTGTCGGAGGAAATTTCAAACACCCAGAATAAATACAAGAAATGGGCAAAATCTATAAAAGTAAAACATAAAACTTTACAAAAGGGCATAAAATAAGACTGGAATAGAGCTATACCATGTTCATGGATGAAATGGTGATATTGTAAATACATAAATTTTTTTTAAAATTAATCTATAAATCCAAGTCAAATTATCAATAAGATCATCTATCAAACTTAGCAAGTGAAATCTAAAATTCATCATTAAAAAATGTGATAATTGCCAGGCAAGTTTTAAGAAAGAATAAAGAGGCAGCATGTGTACTATCAAATCAAACTACAGTAAAACTATAATAATTGAAATAATGTGATAGTATACAGAAGTAGATAAATATGTCAATGAACCAGGTAGAGAGAAGCCCCAAAGTGACACATGGTTTTGATAAAGGTGGTGATTCAGATATAAAAATAGACTGATTAGTAAACATATTGAGACAATAGGCTGTGCATTTAAAAAATACATCACACAACATTACTTCACACAAAAATAGTTTTAAAACTAAGAAGTCATCACTAAAATCATAGGAGAATTTTTTTATAATCCTTGATAAAGACTTTTTAAAATGAAGCCATATAAAGTTGTATAAATAAAAATATATATTTAACTATATGCTAAAGGAAATTCATATAAAAATTTTAAAAATTTGGTGCATCAGATCGCAAAAAAAACTAAAAAGCTTTATTTATATATTATTGGTACAGGTTTGGGAAACTGACCATTCTCACACACTATCTGCAGAAAAGTAAACTGGTGCACCCTTTTTAGAAAGCAATTCTTCAATATTCATGAAAACTTTAAACGTGCATACCCTTCAACCTAACAATGCCACTTGGAGGTATCTATATTATAGAAATATTCACATGTGTTATGTGCCAGAAATTTTTTGCAGCATTTTTTAATTGGAGAAAGAATGGAAATGATTCAATCATCGATCCATTGGAAAATACCTAAGTAGTTACGGTACATCCATATCATGGAATTTTGTCCAAGTTTAAGAGAATTAAATAGATCTCTATATTCTTAAGTATATAAATGCTAGTGTTAAATCAATGCATACAGGGTTTTGCCACGTTTGTGGAAAACAAGAACTCCTTTATATTTATATGCATTTGTGCATGTGCAGAGATAATGCCAATCCATGAACAATTATTACCTCACAAGAAGAGGGTGAAATTGAGGTGAAGGTGAGAAATTTAAAAAAGACCTTCACTTTTCATTGTTTATTTATTTGAAATAATTTTTTAAAGTTATTTTATTTATAAATTTCAAAGAACAAAAAGTAAATGGAGTTTTCCTATATATCTTATATAACAGTTGGAAAATGTAATTTTAAAATCGCTTTAATAGAAAATTATGAATATGTGTGCAATGTGTGAATATAAAATTTTACCCTAATGATATACATCAAAATAAGCACTTAATGGATTAGAAATTTATATTTAAAATAAAATCATAAATACATAAGGTGAATTTAGGAGTATACTAATATATTAATGGGGTAGGAAATTATTTTCAAAGCATGACACTAAAAAGTAAAGGAATAGATTAAAATATTTAATCACTTAAATCCCTTTATCTCATTAGAAAACACCATGTACAAACTATTTTTCCAAGTGAAATACTTGGAAGAAACAATTAGAAGATGTGTATAAGACAAAGGGTTAATATCTCTGATGTCTGAAGAGATGCTGCAGTTAAAAAAAAAAATTCAAATGCCCAAAAGGAAACCAAACAGAAGGCATAAACAGGTAATTCACCAAAGGGAATTAGAGACATTCCATTAAAGATATGCATCTTTACATCTATATAGATAGATATCTACATAAAATATAGATATACATACATATTAAGCTTGAGAAATAAAAAGCAAAATGAGATAGTTTGCATATAAAATTAGTATGATGTACCACTTTGTTAAATAACATTCAGATTTGAAGGATATAAGGAAAGGGACAGGGTCATAATTTGCATGGCAGTCGTGGTGGTGGGGGGACGTAATTTGACATAACATGCCTGGAGGGCAATTTGGCAACAGGTATTCAAATCTTTAAATGTGCTTTCTCTTTAACCTGGCAATTCCACTTCTAGCAATTAAACCTAAGGAAATAATTAAGAATGTGTACAAAGATTTAGCTGAAATGATGTTCATCAAGTGTCATTTATAAAAGTACACCCAGATTGCCCTTCTTCCTTGTCTGCTGCCAAGGAAGGGGGGAGCAGGGAGGCCAGGGATTAGGAAGGAGAAAATTATACAGGGTGTCTCCCAAGAATAACAACATAAGAAAAGAGATCTCTAAGATTAGCAAGGCTTGAGATGTCCTTTAGCAGAACAAGGTGGTCTGAATCTCATAGGCCTGCTGCAGCCCATTGGTAGGAAATACACTCTCCAAGTTCAAAATCTCTGACTTTTATTTATTTATTCATTCATTTATTCAACAAATATTTATTGAGCAACTACTCTATGCCAGACACCATTCTACATACCAGAGATGAATGTTTAGATAGAAAGATATGGATAGATGGATGAATGGATGGACGGATGAATAGACGAATGGATGATAATGGATGAATGATGGATTTGTGGGTAGATGGATGGATGGATGAGTGGATGGATGGATGGACCAATGGATGATAATGAATGAATGAATGGATTTGTGGGTGGATAGATGGATGAATGGATGAGTGGATGGATGAATGGATGAATAGACAGATGAATAGATGGATGATGATAGATGAAGGATGGATAGAAGATCGATAGATGGAGGACAGATGAATATCTAGATGGATGGATGATAGATGGATAGAGAATAATGGATGGATGAATAGATGGAAGGATAGATGTATGAATAGATGGAAGGATAGATGGATGGATGATGGATAGATGGACAGATGGATCAATGATGGCTGATGGATGGATGGACATATGGATGGATGAAAAACTAATTACTAACAACCAAAGGAATAAAACAAAAGCAGATTGCAACTGCAATGTGACCACCTTGATACCCTTCTTCTACTTACTTCCTGTAACCTCACCAATATCCCTCTCAGCTGCTGAAATTGGCAGAGAGAGCAGCTCACAACTCTCATCAGAGGTCAAGAAGATTTAATGGCAGTAGAAAACAGTGATGACTTTTTAATTCCTGGAGAAAAGGCTGTGGCCTGGACAAATAATGCAGATGGAGTACTGAAGGAAAGAAGCTCAAGGAACAAAGGTGGTGATGGGGAGGGGAGGCTGGCTCACAAGGGCACCCCCTGGATACCATGCACTAATCAAAAATGGTACAGACAAATGCTTAACACCCGTGAGCAGACACTCAGAAGATTAGGGCAATTATACTAGTGGCCAATTTTACTAGAATGCAACACCCAGATTTCCACCCTTCTCCCCATGGTCTATAATGGCCTGGATTCAGTCACCACAAACCCAAAGCAAAAAACAGGTTGAACTTCCTCTACACGTCTGTGCACAGATGTACATGTGCATGGGTACATGCATCCACTCACACAAAAAGAAACACAGCCCATCTTTCTCATATCCCACCTTCAATCCAAAAGTATATGCCTGAGACCCCTTCAGGGTTGGTGATGAGTGGGCCAAGGCAGGTACTCATTGTGCCCATTACATCAGAGAAGACCCAACTGATTTCATGACGGCCACTTTCCTCTCAACAAAGGAAACCCCAGTCACCCTCTGTGAGCCAAAGACAAGGAGCCCAGTCCCCAGATCTAACGAGAGAAAAAGAAAATTGGAAACCATCTGTATTTCCACCCACAGGACTGGATTAAATAAATCAATCATGGTAGAGTCATGCAATTGTTTTTGCATTCATCAAGAAGGGTGCAGAAGAATACATTAAATTCAGTGGCTGTTCACAAAATGGTATGCAAGCATAATCCACTTTATGTGCAACAACAAAAAGAGAGAATATATATGCATAAGGGCCTGAAAGGAGAGACAGCAAAGAACTCATCTTGGTGACCACCCAGGGATATCCATTCCCTTCCTGCTGCTCAGAACCCAAAGAGGGGGTGTTGGAAACTCCAACATGAAGCCTGTTGGTCAGAAGTTCGTGAGGCCCCAGCTTGTGACAGGTGTCTGGGGTGGGACCATCTTGGGGACTGAGCTCTCACCCTGTGGGATCTCTGGGTAGATGGTGGCAGAATTGAACTGGGGGACACTAGCTGGTGTCCACTGCTAGGTGTGTGGGGAGCCCCCCACACTGACATTTGGTCACAGAAGTCTTCTTATGTGTTGATGACTATAGTTGTAGTGTGAGAGAAGAGGAAAATCATGGTTGGAGAGTTTTCTCGAAACAGCAAGCTGATTTTGAAATCAGCTCATTATGTAATGGTCACAAAAACTAGCAAAATGTCAATGTAAACAAAAAGGAAGAAACATCCTTTGTAGATTTTTCAGCCTTCTGGGGATCATAAGGTCGGTCTGTTGGCCACACAGGACAGGGTAGGGCAGGGAGGAGCAGAGTGGAGTTGTAGGGCTGGCTCCCTGGTTCTGGTGATCCTTTATCCAGCCACCTGCTGTGATACCAGTAATAAGTGAGCAAAGTAACAGGCACAAGAAAGGCAGCAACTTCTGCAAAAGCAAAATCCCCCCTCATTAAAGTAACTGGTGGGACCCGACATGACTGCAGTCAGTCCAGGGTCCACAGCAGAGACAACAGGGGTTGGGGATGCCCTCTGTCTACTCTGTGGATCTCCTCTCTGCTCGCATCTCTTTCTACACTGTTTAGGGATCAAACATCTTTTAAAAGGTTGTCACCATGAGAAACTGACATGATAGCAACACCCAGGGAAATGCCAACAAGTTGTGGTGGCCCCTGCTTTAAAGGAGCACACCCGCTACAGAAAACTTGTTCATTGGAGGCTGTCACACAGTCATTCCACAGACAGTCTCCAAGCGTCACTCTGTGTCAGGCACCAAGCTGTGCCAGCCCTGGCACGTTGCTCAACCCTTAAAAGGAAAACTGGCCGCACCGTTTCCCAGTGTAGAAACAGAGCTGGGAGATGACCCCAATCACTGCTAGATAATCCAAGTTCCTCAATGCTTGGAGCTAAAAATATGCATTTCCTATCTCAGGTATTTATAGCCCTACAATGTATCCTTCCCCAACAGAGAGCTCTCCTACATCAGCCTGCAGTCTCCTGGCCAAAATCCCTGTTGGCCTGGAGTAAAGGGGTGTGGATTTCAAAGAAAACACCTTCAGAACCTTCCCCAACCCATGACTGTGGCAAATTAAGATTCTTGCTCGGTGGCACCTGCTCCTGATCCTTTCCCAGTCCTTAACCACACTCCACTCTCTCGTCTCCCACTCCTCTTCCTTGGGTTGTTTCTCCCTGGGCATGCATCGTGGTTGACTAGTTGTTCCCTTTTCTCGGTGCCCCTGCTAGGCTATATATTCATATGTTAGCAATGATTGTGTCTCTCCCGTGTGCCCTGCACATGGAACAATGCACATACTTCTAGCATGGAAGATACTCAGAAACTCCTGACTTTAGAGATCCTTCAGGTCTGATAAGATAGAAACAGTGGCTGGGCATGGTGGCTCACACCTGTAATCCCAGCACTTTGGGAGGCCAAGGCGGGTGGATCTCCTGAGGTCAGGAATTTAAGACCAGCTTGGACAACATGGTGAAATCCCGTCTCTACTAAAAATACAAAAATTAGCTGGGTGTGTTGGCAGGTGCCTGTAATCCCAGCTACTCCGGAGGCTGAGGTAGGAGAATCGCTTGAACCCAGGAGGTGGAGGTTGCAGTGAGTGGAGATTGCGCCAGTGCACTCCAACCTGGGATATAGAGTGAGACTCTATCTCAAAAAAAAAAAAAAGATGTTAACAGCACCTCTGCATCAAGGGCCTCCACATTCTTCAGTAAGTAATGCCAATTTCCAGTAGGCAGGATGCACAGGTGGAAAACGATTTGGGTGCAGCGTCTGATCACACCAGTTCTGAAAATCCACCTTCTAGACCACAACACTGCACCCATAAACAATATCAAGAGGCAAGGGGGAAGTGCAGTCTTAAATGGTTTGGTACCCATCGAGAAGCTTTCCCTGGAAGACTCTGGTCTGATGGCTCATCAGACCCATCAAGCCTAAAGCCAGGAGCTAGGAGATGGTTTCCTAAGGTTCTGTTGAGTCTCAGAACCTACAGAGTTCAGGCACAGGGAAACCCCAAGTTCAGGAAGTAGCAGTGCGGTGTTGTTATATATACACAGGTTTTGTCTGCGGTTCCTGGCTCATAACTCCCATGGTCCCTGTTAGAGTCTTTTGTTGTAATGTTGGCAGAATTAGGCCTCAGGAAACAGAATATTTCTGATCTTTTTCTGACCTCCTTTCACCTGCCCCAAGGCAGGACTCTAATCTTTCTCCATCTTTCTGATTTGGGGTCTTAAGAGCCTCCCCAAAGAGGGTCTTTTTTTTTTTTTTTTTTTTTGAGACAGAGTCTTGCTGTCGCCCAGGCTGGAGTGCAGTGGCGCGATCTCGGCTCACTGCAGGCTCCGCCCCCAGGGGTTCACTCCATTCTCCTGCCTCAGCCTCCCGAGTAGCTGGGACTACAGGCGCCCGCCACCACGCCCGCCTAATTTTTTGTATTTTTAGTAGAGACGGGGTTTCACTGTGTTAGCCAGGATGGTCTCATCTCCTGACCTCGTGATCCGCCCGCCTCGGGAAAGAGGGTCTTATCCTATATTCTGAAGGATATGTATGACATCATGAAGCTTTCCTAAAAACCCAAGAGGACTGGGTTCTGGGAGCTTCGGGATAGCTGAACGCATTGAGGTTCCCGGACAGTGGTGCCCAGGGAAGGCACGGAAGCTCCCCACCATGCCCCATACGTTCCCCTACTCCTCTCTTCATCCACATCCTTTGTAATATTCTTTATAATAAAGAATATTACATAAGGTAAACATAAGTAAATGTTTCCCTGAGTTCTGTGAGCTGCTGTGGCAAATTAATAGAACCCAAAGAGGGGGTCATGGGAACCCCAACATGAAGCCCGTTGGTCAGAAGTTCGTGAGGCCTGGACTTGCAACTAGTGTCTGGGGCGGGGGGACCGTCTTGGGGACTGAGCTGGCAACCTGTGGGATCTCTGGGTAGATGGTGGCAGAATTGAATTGGGGGACACCCAGCTGGTGTCCACTGCTGGGTGTGTTGAGGACGGCCCCCACCCCACCGACATTGGGTCACAGAAGTCTTCTTCTGTGTTGATGACTGTGCTTGTAGTGTGAGAGAAGAGGAAAATCATGGTTGGAGAGTTTTCTCGAAACAAACAGCAATGGTAACTAACATGGTACTTCCTGGGCACTCAGTCCTGTTCTAAGTGCCTTCACATAATTCTCAAACTCTATCAGCGAGTTTTACTACTATCATATTCATTTTATGGTTGAGGAAACTGAGGCACAGAGAGGTTAAATAACTTGCCTAAAGTTTCACATCTGATCACTAGATTGCTGGGACTGAACCCCAGACTGCCTGTCTCCACGTGCCATGCGCCTCACTGCTAAGCCACCAGTACCTCAAGTGGCCTGCAGTTGAGGATGCTGGAGTTCCAGGGATGCTGGGGTACCAGAAAACAGTGTCCCCTCTGGCCTGCCCCAAATACAGAATCTATACCAAGGCTGTCTCCACATGAGTCTGGGCTCTGCGCCCAGACTAGAAGTCTCTTGAGGGCAGGGTGGCCCCCTTTGTGCTCAACCCAGGTCTGAGCACAAGGTAGGCAGGCCCTGCATGGGCAACGCTGGCCTTATGCTACAGTTCTTCTTCTTACCATCTTCCGTTGCAGGACTAGCAACAAGAAATGTGGGATGGAACAAACAGTGCACCGTGATGAGGAGATTCTAAATGAACAGCAGAAAAAAAAAAAAAAAGAAAAGAAAAGAAAAGGAAAGGAAAGAAAAAAAAGTAGAAGGGAATGCTGAAGAGCTTAAATTGCCTTAATCCACCCTTCAATTCCCATGAGTTCTTCGGCCAAGTGGAGATTACATTTACGGTCATCACCAGATGTTCACTGAGAGCCTACTATGTGACCATCCCATCCCTGAAGGCAACAGCAGCCTCCCATCAAAAGCCTGGTGCAGACACTGCTGTCAAGAGCACAGGAAGAACGAGGGGGACGGCATGCCCAGGGACAAAGAGCAGCTGGACCCTGCACTTGGAGACTCTGGCAATAAAACTGCAGCCGAATGCAGCAGCAGACAGGGAGGCTGTGGAAGACAGCAAGTGGTCTTCTTTCTAGAGCTGCAAGTTTGCAGGAGGCATGCATTTCACCAACTTCAATTAAGCAGATAGCAGCTCACTTTAGTTTCCATGCACTAGCCCTGGACCAGCCCAAGAGATGGATTTCAGCAGAAAGAAGAGGGAAGCCCCTGTAGACTTCAAATTCTCCCTCCTGGACCTGATTGGAGACAGTCGTTCTTACCCAAATGCCACAACGATGACAGTTTCCTCTGCTTAAGAAACAGGAAAAATAGAGAAACACATTCTTGGGCAGCCTTTGACCTTTGGCTCTCACTTTCCTCCTTTCAGCATTTTTCGAGGGAAAGAGTTTAGATTTTCAAAGGCCTGCCTTGTCTTCCTTGTGCATTTTCCTGAAATGATGTAAAGAACATCTTACAAAAAATATTGTAATGCGGGAGAATGCAGACCCTCTGAGTGAGCTCAGTGGTCTGTCTACAATCGCTCCGACGTCTGAAATGGCCAGATCACATATGCTTTGGAGGCTGGGACTAACAATATGTTATTGATGCCATTTTAAGCAATGCCAGGCAGCATCTCAAAGTGCAGCTCGTCAGCAGAGGTGTTCTCCTCCGCAAAGCATCCCTCCCCATCCCTTCTGTATGTGAAGCCCAGAGTTGCAGGCATTCCTGCCAGGGGGCCAGGGCACGGCAACACCAAATGTAAACATTTATTCCTCGACTCCAGGGAGAAGTCTGTCATGTCAGGCTTTGGGTTTGGGCCTCACAATAAAGCCTTTGTCTCTGCAAATGGCCAGGGTGGGGTGGGGGGAACATTCCCCTCCGACCCAGTCTAAACAGGAGAGCAGTTTAGTTTAAATCAAATTTTTGAAAATTATATATATATATATTTTAATTTTTAAAAATGTTTAAAAAGCAAGCAACACACATGTTTTTACAGTAAGTGACTGGGCTTATGAAGTAATATGACTCGAGATGCTTTGGAGGCGGCAGTTTGAGAATTGCATCTTTAAACTCACGTCGGCCACGGTTTGCAAGCTTTTAAAACACAGAAGCCTGTCGAGCCATACAGGGTTCCTGGTGAAAAAAGGCAAATGGAAGGTGGCTGGGAGAGGTAGAACAGATTGTTTCAAATGATCAGAGTCTCCAGCACTTTTAGGAGAAAAGAAATGAATGCTGCTTCCTCCTAAAAGCGTAAAACGGAATATTCTTCTAGCCATTCTGAGACGGCCTTAGAAGTATTATGCTGTTTCAGATTTCAAAAGGTTAGCTTCAATGAACCTGACATCAGTATAACCCAAAATAACCCATTCAAGAGAAAAGTAAGAAATAATTGCTGTTTTCTCTTTTTTTTTCCCCTCCGCTATATTGCTATAATGATTTTGCATAACAGATTGAACAAAGTGCTGTTGTGACAGGTGGTAGAATTCAGCTAGTAAGCACCGAGACAGGGTTCAATTTAGTTTGTGAATCCTTTAATTGTTGTGCAGCTAATTAAAGAAGGTTCTTTACACTCGCAAGTGTTTACCGTTGCTAGTATGCATACATGAAAAATTAAATTGTGCCTTCAAGGGCTGAGAACTATAGAAAAATCATAGCTGAGGCTGCAACATGCTTACCAGCTCAAAATAGCTGCTTTTCACAATTGGAATTTGTAAAACTTTTTGCTAAGCAAATATAGAGCTAATTAGAAGTGTTCGTTGGACCAATTAACATTTAAATAAATAAGCCATATTGCACATTTCACAGTCTTTATTTAATGATGCTTCTAACTCTTTGGAAAGATTCTCTTAAGTACAAATAAGTTGTCATAAAAATGAAAGATAAAAATAACCCCATTAACAGTATATGCTATTTTGTTCCTTTTGCCTTGAAGTCCTTTACTAAAACTCTGTACCTGTTATTGAAGAAGGAGAAAAAAACACACCTACCACCCACAAATCTAGCTTTTCCTTTCATCTTCTCCAGTTACCTTTCCCCCTCTTTGAATAGAAACAGAAAAACATATTTTATTACTATTTAAATTGTTATGATAATTCTGTTTACTTACGGTTTTTACCACATTATAGAAAAAATCTGTTTCAGAAAATCCCACTTTAATCTGAGAACATGCGTAAGCAAGGGAAAGAAATGAAAAGAGACCCAAAACAGTAGTGTCTGGGGAATGTGGTAGAGAAAGCAGTGGGTAAAGTCCTTCACACGTGCTCCTGTGCAGAGCAAACCCCACTGGGGTGGTGAGCCCAGTTCCAGTGCTCACATCCATTCTTGGTGGAGGCCAGAGGTACTGGGACATGGGGAGTCTGACCTAGATCTTGAAGTCCCTCTTTCTTATTCTCAAATATCAAGATGCGTAGACCAGACTGAAGCAGGAGGGGGGCTGGAGCCCAGGAATTCCAGGCTACAGTGGGCTCCAGCCTAGGTGACAGAGTGAGACCCCATCTCATAAAAGAAAAAAAACAGATAGATCAATGGAACAGAACGGACAACTCAGAAGTAGCCCCCCACACAGGTAAGGCCAACTGATTTTTGACAAGGATGCAAAAGCAATTCCATGAAGGAAGGAGAGTTTTTTGCAGCAAATGGAGCTAGAACAACTGGATATCTATAAACAAACAACAACGACAACAAAAAAAGAAACTTGACCTAAATCTCATATCTTACACAAAACATGGATTACAAATGTAAATATAAAGCATAAAACTATGAAACTTTTAGAAGATAATATAGGAAAAAAATCACAGGAACCTAGGTCCTGGGCAAATGGTTCTTAGATATGATACCAGAAGTAAAATTCACAAAAGGAAAAATTAATAAATTGGATTTTGTCAAAATTAAATTTTTTGCTCTGCAGAAAACCCTGCTAAGAAGATAAAAAGACAAGCTACAGACTAGGGGAAAATGTTTGCAAGCCATATATCTGACCAAAGACTCATATCTAATATGTAGAAAGAACTCTCAGGCCAGGCATGGTAGCTCACACCTGTAGTCTCGTCTGCTCACTTAGGAGGCTGAAGTGGGAGGATCACTTGAGCCCAGGAGTTGAAGGCTGCAATGAACTATGACAGCACCACTGCACTGCAGCCTGGGCAACAAAGTGAGACCTTGTCTCAACCACAAAACAAAACCCCTCAAAACTCAACTCAATAAATAATATAATTAGAAAACAGGTAAAAGACATGGCCAGATATTTCACCAAAAAAGAGATATGAATAGCAAATAAACACACGAAAATATGTTCAGCATCACCATCCATTAGGGAAATACAAATTAAAAGCATGATGATATAATACTACATACTGATTAAAACAGTTAAAATTCTGTTTAAAATGACAATACTAAATGCTGCTGAGGATGCAAACAACCTGATCTTTTATGCATTGCTGGTACAAATGTAGGATGGTATAGCCAGTCTGGAAAACTTTGACATTTTCTTAAAAAATAAAAAGTAAAACATATCCTTACCATACGATCTAACAATTGCACTTCTGAGCACTTATATTAGAAAAATAAACTTAACATTCACCCAAAAACCTGTACGCCATTGTTCACAGAAGTTTTGGTTATAACAGCCAAATTCTGGAAAAAAAAAAAAAAAAAAGTCCTACAATAGGAGAATAGCGAAATGAATTGTGGTACATCCATGCCATGGGGTGCTACTCAGAAATATAAAGGAATGAACTCTTAATACATGCAAAACATGGATGGCGCTCAAGGGCATTGTGCTGAATCTTAAAAAGCCAATGCCAAGGCTGGGTGCGGTGGCTCACACCTGTAATCCCAGCACTTTGGGAGGCCAAGGAAGGTGGAATGCTTGAGGTCAGGAGTTCAAGACCAGCCTGACCAACATGGTGAAATCCCATCTCTACCAAAAGTATAAAATTCAGCTGGACATGATGGTGGGCACCTGTAATCCCAGCTATTCAGGAGGCTGAGGCAGGAGAATCGCTTGAACCTGGGAGGCGGAGGTTGCAGTGTGCCGAGATTGCACCACTGCACTCCAGCCTGGGTGACAAGGTGACAGAGTGAGACTCCATCTCAAAAAAAAAAAAAAAAAAAAAGCATTTCTTATTTAATAAATGGTGTTGGGAAAACTGGCTAGCTAGCCATATGCAGAAAACTGAAACTGGACCCCTTCCTTACACCTTATACAAAAATTAACTCAAGATGGATTAAAGACGTAAACATAAGACCCAAAACCATAAAAATCCTAGAAGAAAACCTAGGCAATACCATTCAGGACATAAGCATGGGCAAAGACTTCATGTCTAAAATACCAAAAGCAATGGCAACAAAAGCCAAAATTGACAAATGGGATCTAATTAAACTAAAGAGCTTCTGCACAGCAAAAGAAACTATCATCAGAGTGAACAGGCAACCTACAGAAAGGGAGAAAATTTTTGCAATCTATCCATCTGACAAAGGGCTAATATCCAGAATCTACAAATAACTTAAACAAATTTACAAGAAAAAAAAACAAACGGCCGGGCGCGGTGGCTCACGCCTGTAATCCCAGCACTTTGGGAGGCCGAGGTGGGCGGATCACGAGGTCAGGAGATCAAGACCATCCTGGCTAACACGGTGAAACCCCGTCTCTACTAAAAAATACAAAAAATTAGCCAGGCGAGGTGGCAGGCACCTGTAGTCCCAGCTACGCGGGAGGCTGAGGCAGGAGAATGGTGTGAACCCCGGGGCGCGAAGCCTGCAGTGAGCCAAGATCGCGCCACTGCACTCCAGCCTGGGTGAAAGAGCGAGACTCCGTCTCAAAAAAAAAAAAAAAAAAGAAAAAAAAAACAACTCCACGAAAAAGTGGGTGAAGGATGTGAACAGACACTTCTCGAAAGAAGACATTTATGCAGCCAACAAACATATGAAAAAAAGCTCATCATCACTGGTCATCAGAGAAATGCAAATCAAAACTACAATGAGACACCATCTCACACCAGTTAGAATGGCGATCATTAAAAAGTCAGGAAACAACAGATGCTACAGAGGTTGTGGAGAAATAGGAATGCTTTTACACTGTTGGTGGGAGTGTAAATTAGTTCAACCATTGTGGAAGACAGTGTGGTGATTCCTCGAGGATCTAGAACTAGAAATACCATTTGACACAGCAATCCCATTACTGGGTATACACCCAAAGGATTACAAATCATTCTACTATAAGGAGACATGCACAAGTATGTTTACTGCGGCACTATTCACAATAGCAAAGACTTGTAACCAACCCAGTTGTTCAATGATAGACTGGATAAAGAAAATGTGGCACATATACTCCATGGAATACTATGCAGCCATAAAAAAGGATAAGTTCATGTCCTTTGCAGGGACATGGATGAAGCCGAAAACCATCATTCTCAGCAAACTATCACAAGATCAGAAAACCAAACACTGCATGTTCTCACTCATAAGTGGGAGGTGAACAATGAGAACACATGGACACAGGGAGGGAAACATCACACACTGGGGCCTGTCGGGGATTGCAAGGCTAGGGGAGGGATAGCATTAGGAAAAATACCTCATGTAGGTGACGAGTTGATGGGTGCAGCAAACCACCATGGCGCATGTATACCTATGTAACAAAACTGCACGTTCTGCACATGTACCCTATTATTTAAACTATAATTAAAAAAAAAAAAAAGAAAAAGAAAAAGCCAATGCCAAAGGTCATATACCGTATGGTTCCATTTATACAACATTCTCAAATTGAGAAAATTAAACAGATCAGTAGGCACCAAGGGCTAGGGATGGTTGGGGCAGGGAGGGGATATAACTGGAAATGGGTAGATGAGGGAGATCTTGTGGTGAGGAGCACTTCTGTGTCATAATAGAGGCAGTGGTTACAGAATCTACAGATGTGATCAAATGACACAGAACTGGCCAGGTACATTGTAGTGATGTTGGTTTCCTGCTTTTGCTATTATGCAGCACTACAGTTATTTAACATGCAAGCAATGGGGAAAAGCAAAGACCTCTCTATACTATCTTTGCAATTCTTATCAATCTATAATTATTTCAAAATTTAAAAGGGAAAAAGAAACCAAAGAATTAATGTTTAAAATCATGAGCTATTTCCTGTTTGTACTTTCTAACATCCTAGACCTGGTCTGTTTTGTGAGCTCTTAAGTTTGCCAATCAGTCATTCTTTCTGTTGGGGTATTCTCTCTTTCTCTCTCTCCTTCTGTCTCTCTCATGCCTATTTATTTCTGAACACTGGTTACTTTCTTGTAGGGACGAGGGTCTTTTCAGACCCCCTTCTCCAAGCCCTAATACCTTGTAATCATTAAGAGGTCTTATTGTTGAGTTTGGCTTCTAGTACTGAAATCAAATTAACAGACACCAATTAACATTTAAGTAAATAAGGCAGATTAGTAAAGAATCCACAGAACACCAAACTGTAAGGAGTAAGGCGGAAATGGCAATACAAAACAAAGAAGTAAAACCTGAGTTTTTTTAAACTTTTTGTCTTCAGATAATTGTAGATTCACACTCAGTTGTAAGAAATAATAGAGGAATCTTGTCTACTTATCACCCAGTTTCTCCCAATAGTAATATCTTGCATAACGATAGATAGTTCGGCATCACAGCCAGGAAACTAACGTTGATACACCCCTCCAGCTTTACCCAGACTTCACCAGTTTCACATGCACTCATCTGTGAGTGTAGTGTGTGTATTTAGTTCTTTGCAATTTTAACACATGTAGATTTGTTTGACAAAATGGACAAGAGATGAGGGCCAGGTGGAGAGTCCTCACGCCAGAGAGAGTTCTTTACGGCAAAATTCTCCCATTTATAATGCGAATGTGGCTTTAGACATTGAATACCATCTGTTAATGAATCATGAGATTAAGAACACAAACTCAGGGACAGGTACAGCTTTTCTTAGCACCTGAGTCTCAAGCCACAACCATTGTCACCCCAGCCTCTATTATCCAAGACCTGAAGTAACAAGTTCTAACAAGTAGTAAGTGCCCACGTTTGCAGCCATAGAGTTATAGGATGTGGAAGGGCCAACTGGGAGCTCTGGGTTCTAGCAAGAAGCTGGAGTGTAAGAAGCGGTTTGCAGGAAGGTGGAGGTGCCTAGCTGACTTGAGGTCAGGAAGCCCTTTAAAAGACAGCCCACTTGGCTAGGCATGGTGGCTCACACCTGTAATCCCAGCACTTTGGGAGGCTGAGGCGGGCAGATCACCTGAGGTCGGGAGTTCGAGACAAGCCTGGCCAACATGGTGAAGCCCCGTCTCTACTAAAAATACAAAAATTAGCCAGGCGTGGTGGTGCACGCCCGTAATCTCAGCTACTTGGGAGACTGAGGCAGGAGAATCGCTTGAATCTGGCGGGGATGCAGAGGTTGCAGTGAGCCAAGATCATGCAGTGGCACTCCAGCCTGGGCGGCAGAGCGAGACTTTGTCTAAAAAAAAAAAAAAAAAAAAGAGCCCTCTCATAGCAAATGGAGGCAGGACAGGACACATCTGTAGAAAGCTCCTCCTGTCCTTAGAACCACTTCCTTACTCTCTTCCCTGAAACTGCTACACTGTAACAATTGGCAGGTCTGCATCAAGCTTCTCAAAAACAGATGGATGGAAGAGACAAATCTAAAGAAACTGCCAAAAGCAAAAGTAAACCCCAAATTCCTGGAATGTCAAATTGATCCAGAAAATATAAGTGAAGTAGGACACTTCCTTTTCAGTTGGTTATTTTATAGACTCTAGAACACAGATCATGTGATCTCTTATTTGAAAGAGATCCGCCAGTCCAAATTCCCGTCTACAGGCAAAATTATCCCATCAGGAGATGGAGAGAGGTACCAAGCAACCCTCTCCTTAAATAAAAGGCTGGGATTTTTGGTGACTGGCATTTTTTGTTTGGTGAGAAGTCATTTTTAAAAAACATAATGAAGTAGGCCGAGCAGAGAGGAGTTTTAGGGCAGGGAGATGATTCTCTATGATACTGCAATGGTGGATACATGTCATGATGTATTTGTTAGAACCCACAGAATGTACACCACGAGTGCACCCTAATGTAAACGTGGACTTTGGGTGATAATGACGTGTCAATGTACTTCATCAATAGTAACAATTGTACTGATGTAGTGGGGGATGTTAACAGCGAGGAAGTCTGGGGACAAGGCTTTGTACTTTCCACTCAATTTTGCTGCAAACCTAAAACTGCTCTTAAAAAATCAAGTTTATTAACTTAAAAAACATAATGAAAACAAAAATCTAACTGACCTAGTTATCATAAGTCTTATATTCAAAACAAAGCTTAATTTGCATTAAAGTGATAAAAAGTCCTTACTAAACAAAAATTATGGAGAAAGGTAGATCTTTTGCTGCCTCTCAGACTCAGCCACATGAAGAGGCACACAGCTATTAAGGTTGCATTTCAACATGGCAGAAGCAAAGCTTGTTGTCAAAAGAGAACATGGCACTAAAATCCAACCACTGATACATTTAGGCGCAACATATGGAACCTCCCTACTGTCTCCCCAGAAAAGGCATCCTGGTGGCCCTTCTTTGGCAGATAAACCAAGGTCTGGGTGACCCTGAGTCATCTTCCTGCAGGAGGCACAGTTCTTAACCAATCACTCTGACACATTCAGACCAGCATTCTACATTCACCAGCAGGGCTGCGTTTTAACGTTAAACTGCAACTGGTCCACCCCAAACTAGATGTGTGCCTTAGGTGTTTGACTGTAGATACTGCAAATAAAACAACAAAATGCCACCTCTGTGTTCTAGTTATTGGACATGCCCTTTATGGTATCCAAAATGACACCTTGTCTGTTTGTAGACTATCTGATTTTAGGGTCATAAACTACCTGTCCTGTCAGTTCCTTCTTTTATCACTTTTTATTAATCTTATACCATAGATAAGATGAAAAGTGGTAGCAATTAAGATTCATCTAAGTATTGTCCCTTTGTACACAACAAAAGCCCTAAGAAGACTAGAACTTCATTCAGTACAATGACATGAAGCACAAATGCATTAATGCAAATAAGGATTACACTAAACCCTGAATACACATTACATTTATTTTGAGGAGTAACCGAGCTCACAAGCTGAAAGGGGAAGTAGATGTGCAAGACTCCGAAACCAGTGCTCCAAAACCAGTGTTAAGGGGTTGACCCCTTAAACAACCCTTCACATGGCATGATGGCTTACCCACTGCTTTTCAGATAAAGCCTAAAATCCTCATCAAGGCCTCCGTGGTGTCACCTCAACTTGTCTCTTGAGCTCAGCTCAGTGTGCAGCTCACTTGCACACTAGTTTGTGCAAGTCCGGTTCATAAATGGTGATTCTCCCTTGGAAAGGTGAGGCTGACCTGGGAGTAGAAAAACAACTGCTCGTGCGTAATTTCCAGACTGTACTATTTACAGGCGGGGCAAACAATTACCACCAGAGATGGAAGAAGACAGGGCCATGTCACTGGTTTCTTCCTCTCAGTGTGGAGGGCGTGGTGGTGCATAAAATGGGGAAGGGACTCTGAAGAAGGAGCTTCCTCTGGTGCAGCCGAGCAGATGTAAGAGATGCACCTGGCACAGTCCTACACCTGGGTATGTGTGTGTGTTGTGGGATAGGAGGGTAGCTGAGAAGTGGGAGTGGGGAGAGGGCTGTTTAAGGAAATGAGCATTTGCAAATGCAAATCTAGTAATTACATACCCACACATGCACTATCATAGTTAGATACCTAACTACCCATTTGCACACACAATTACCCAATGTGTAAGGGTTCATCATGGATAAGTAGGCAATAGGTGGGCACACCTGTTGGACTGACTTCAGAAAATTTCAGCAATTCTGTAACACAAGAGGGAGAAAAGGAAAGTCGTTTAAGGAAAAGTCTTGGACCACCAATTAAGGAACCATCCGAGGGGGTCCTATGTGTTCATTGTTACAGGTCTTGTGGTCTCCAGTGTGAGTCACTGAGGCTTGCTCACTGATCTGATAGAGAGCTGCCCTTTTTCCATCTGCACATGCCCTTCCCTACTGTCTCTGCCTGCTCATCTAGCCCTGCAGAGTCTGACTCCTTCAGCTTCCACCTCTGGACCAAAGGCAGCTCTTCCCACACGTGTTTCACATCTGCTTTCTCTCCATCTCCTCCACCACTGCCCTGTCCAACACCACCAAACACCCAGGCCTCCATTCTGCCCACATTGCCCCTTAAACAACATTCACATTACATGATGGCTTTACCCACTGCTTTTCAGATAAAGCCTAAAATCCTTCATCAAGGCCTGCGTGGCGTCGCCTCAATCTTTCTCTCCAGCTCAGCCCACAGCTTCCCCTTCCTCTCTGCCTCTAGCCCCACTCTGCCCACCTTTCAGCCTTCATCTTCAGCAAGTTCCATCTGCCACAGGGTCTGTGCACTTGCTGTTCCCTCTGCCTGGAATGTTCTTGCCCGAGATGTTTCCATGTAACCCCTGCCTGAGAATGTGACGCTGCCCCTAGCCTAGGACCGGAGGCTCCGTGAGCTCCAGACACCTCTCCTTAAGGCACCTGCCAGACTAATGATTTCACATTGCTTCATGCGATTCTCTGACAAACATCTGCCCCTCTCTCTAGACTGTAAGCTCCATGAAGACAGGGATCAAGTCTATTTTCACTCATCATCCTATCTGCAGGGCACAGTAGGTCTTCAATAAACTCTTTGGAATGAGTGGATTAATCAGTGAGTATAGGAAGAAATGAATGAATCAGACCCTCTTCTTGAATGGCTTTGCATGTGCTTCTTTTGATCAGATCAGCAAACACGCCTCAGTGACTCATATGTATCCTGGTAGTTCTCATTTCCTCTCCCCCACCCCCACCCCCACCCCCTCCCCACCGCATTAAACTGTGAGCAGGAACCTCAACACAGAAATGAAGTTGCCTAAGTGGTTGTTGAGTGAATGAATGAGTGGATGGATGAATAAATGATACAGGGGATTGTTCTGGTTCCTCAGCATCTTGGACTCACATAATTCCCCAGCGCGTATGACTGCTCCCCAGAGACAGCTTCACACAGTAGGTGTCGTTAATATTTGCTGACTAGATAAATGAATGAATGCTATCATCTTGTGCCATATAGATCATACAGAAGTGGTTTCCAAAACGACATTGAGTATTCAGCATTCACACAGTCCTACAGATCCACGGCAGTGGTTTTATTTGAAGTTACCAAGCAATTTAAAAAATTAAATGAGCGTGCACCCTGTCATATTTTGATCTAACTGTGCACTAATTTTCAGGACAGAGAAAAAACAGTTAATTACTATTTTGCACCACAGTCCTCTCCTTCCTTCTACTGTAATGTAATGTAGTCAAATAAATAAGTTACTCGTGCAATTTTCATCTCTAGAAATAAAACAGCACTCATAACTCTTTGTTTGGGAGCTTAATTTTAGCTCACTTAAAAGCAGTTATCTGATGTACTTCTAAGAACAGAGACACCCTAGAAAAAATGGAAATCACACAGAAAGCGGGCGGATTGGTTCAGAAAATGCCGTGTCCCAGGCTCAGTTGGGAGGCCGTGGCATTCAGGAGTTGGCAGCTCGGAGTAACCAGCTAACCGCAGATAATTGCTGCCGGGCAGTGGTGCAGGGCATGGATTCTACATCCCAGGCCTTCCAACCCATCTCTGGCTACCCTGGCGTTGTCTCCACATGGGCGTGAACTTCAAAAGGCTAAATTCTGTGGTCTCCTTAATGAAATCCCTTTGGCGGCTGCTCCTAACTTCCCTTCGTATTTTAGATTCAACCGCACAATCTTTCTGTCCCTACCTCCCTCGCCCCAGGGGATCTGTGGTTTCCTACTGGTTTCCTGCAAATTCTAGAGGAGACCTATGAGAGCGCTGGGCCTCCCCTAGGAAGGGCTGGAATTCCCAAGGGAAAGGGTGTGGCTGAGAGTCCTCCCAGGGTTGTGGAAGAGGAGACACTCACTCCCTTCTCCCCCCAGAGTCCTGGAAGCTGAGCACCTCCCCTCTCCTCCGGCCCCCAGCTCCGGACATCCGAGAACCGCAACCTAGAATCCACGCACACTTGCTTCATCGCTCCTAAAATACACTTATTTTGGCAGGGGGGGAAGGGGGGAGGATATCCTTAATCAAAGTGGAGGCTAGAGAGATATCTAAGACATCCTGCATCAGCTAAATTAATACTGATTTGTCCTGGGGCACAATTACAAGGTTTAAGGTTACAGTACCAGGAGTTTGAGAGGCAATTATAATTCAAAGACAGCTAGCTAAGGGGTGGCTGGGAGTTACAGTCAGAACAAGGGAAAGTTTAGTGGAAGATGCTGTTTGTCAGTGAATTTGAAAGCATGTTTTTCTTTTTCTGTGTGTGCCTTTACCTTTTTCTCTCTTTCTCTTGGTCTTTCTCAGATCGCTCTGTGGTCTATCCTGGACTTTATCATTCTTTACAATTAAGCACTAGGAATAAGGTTCACCCTGAACAAAAGCAGTTTTATTGTTTGTTTGTTTTTTGAGACAGACTTTCACTCTTGTTGCCCAGGCTGGAGTGCAATGGCGCGATCTCAGCTCACTGCAACCTCCGCCTCCCGGGTTCAAGAGATTCTCCTGCCTCAGCCTCCCAAGTAGCTGAGATTACAGGCATGCACCACCATGCCCGGCTAATTTTTTGTATTTAGTAGAGATGGGGTTTCACACGATGTTGGTCAGACCAGTCTCGAACTCCTGACCTCAGGTGATTGACCCACCTCGGCCTCCCAAAGTGCTGGGATTACAGGTGTGCACCACCGCAGCCAGCCAACAAAAGCAGTTTAAAGTCAAGTCTACTGGGACAGATGTGGGGCAGAAGGTGGGTCCTTTGGACCTGGGATCAGAAATGGGCAAGACATCCTGTGGTCTTGTGTTTTGGAATTCCTCAGGGACAAAGTGGCAGTGAGTGATTTGGCCCTGTTGGGAGGGATTCCAGGCCTGCTCCTAACCACCTTCCCAGGTACGTGCAGTGCAAGAGCTGGGACTCTGCCTCTGGCTCGGATCACAGGAGAATTTCCAGGCACCCAGCATGGGCTTCTGCAGGCAAAACTTGGTCCCTAGTGAATAAATATTAATGCTGCCAGCACTCAAGGGCACGCAGCCCCTGAGGTTTATAAAGTGCTGTGTTGAGAAGATTCATAACACTCTCAAGTGGGGATTTCTGTTTATTCTGACATTGGAATAGATGCTCCCAAGGTCCCAGGCTGGGTTTGAGATCCCCATTGGTGCCAACGGGGCCTGAGTGTAAACATGGGGGCGGGGGCTGGCGGTGATGCCAACAGCTCCAGCCTCCCAGTCACTTGATTAGAATCCTCCAGAAAGCTCACACGGCTGCTTGCCTCCTGCCCTGCCAGTGGGGATCCCTGACTTTGCATGGAATGTTTCTAAGGGCTACAAAGGACACTCCAGGCTCCGATGGATTTGGAAACATAAAAGCACCTTCAGACCTCAAGAAGACTGGATTTCCAGCTCTCCTGCAGAATGTGGGATTTGCTCTCAGAGCCTGGCTAGGAAGATTGGCATGGCCAAGTGGGGACCAGCATAGGGGCTGGGGAGCCTGTACTCACTTCAGCCCCTCCAGCCTTTCCCTTTGGAGAGTTCAACTCCACTTCCTAGCACTGAAACTCCCCTGCAGCTGCCTGCGACCCCGGTCCCGCCTCACCCTAAAGAGTTTTATTTAATGCTACTCTCACTTGGGCTTCCTTTTCTTCTCATCCAGACCTTTTTCAGCGTGCGAGCTTATTAAGAGAGAAAGAAGAGAAGTCCCTAGCATTTTTTTTATTTTATAAGTTCCAGCTTATACTAAGGGCAGCTGAACTAAAGATTAAAGTAAAGGAAAAAAAAAAAGCAAATTAGCAGGCTTCTGTCCTCTTCTCTCTACTCAACACAACCTCAACCCCCCTGCAGCTAACCCCCAGGAAGTAGATTCAGGCAACAGTAAGTGCTTAGGGAAGAGTAAACTTTCCCTGCACAGCACCTGCCTCAATGGAGATGGAGTCCTTCCTTGAACACCCCTGAGGTCCCCCACTGAATATCTACTGAGATATCTTTGAGGAGGGAAATCCCTGGGAGGAGTTGGGATCCCAGCAGCCATTTGAGAAATCTTAGGTAAAACATACCAGAAACAACAAGGCTTCTTTCCTCTCTAATTCTGCTGGAAAAATCTTTTTCTAGAGATCTTAACAGCTCAAGTTGGAAAATGTCACCGGGCCACACTCAGCAGCCAAGTGGCCCTTCTGGAAGACGGGGAGCTGGAGGGGCCACAGCAGCTCTCTGCTATCTGCTTGGGCCAGCAGGACCCTATTAGGCGGGACAGAAATTGAGTCCTTAGAAAGAGAATCTGCTAGGATTCAGGAGCCGAGGGCACCACCACTTCTTCACCCAAAGGACATTTTCTGGGCCAGCACCTTCAAGGGTTCTGGTCTTGGCCTTTGCTTAGCCCAGTCTGGAACTTTCTCATGAATGAGAAAGGCAGAGAATGGCCCATGATGAGTGTCACCATAATACAGCCCCTGGGGACAAATCATTACTAGTCGTATCCGTACTGAACAGGTTAAGAGATTTCTGAGCTGTGAAGCATGGACAAGATTTTTTAAAAATCCATGGGTGAGTAGCATGCATCTTGGGCAAAAAAGGAATTTTTTTTACAAGGGTCTCGTGTCCAGAGTAGAGGAGAGGCAAGGTCCCACCTATAGTCGCTAGATTTTTCGAGGGCACTAAGATAACCCTCTATGCAAATGCTCGCTCTCCCAGGAAACCTCTCCCCAAATGTACCCAATACACGAGTATCACCAACCACATGGTTAGCCTTCCGCATACCCCCTTTGAGCAGAAGAGCTGCGCAAACCAGAGCTCTACTTGGAAATTGGAGAACCAGGCCTAGGCTTCATGGAGGCACGTGGAACCTGTGCGGACTGGGTGAACTCACACTAGGGGGGTCCCACACCCAAGGAAAGGAAACAGGCAGGCCTGACACTCAGTCTTGTGTTCTCTGGCTCATGGTAAGAGGAGCCTGATGCATCAAGAGAGATGAGGCGTGGGACTCCCTCCTTCCCCACAGGTCCTCAAGCCTTTACCCCTCCTGAAGGGGCTACGCTTGCTTTGTAGGGGAGATTTGCAGGAAATAGAGCCCCCTGCAGTTGGTCAGCTCACCCTACATAAATGGCCATTGCCGCTGTCTGAATGAGATCTAGAAGGGCCCAGCACATGATTTTAAGCCTGGAAAGTGGAGGAAGCCCATAAAGGAATCTCTCTCTGTCTTCTCATTGGCTACTATAAATTAACCAAGAAAAAAAGAATCTTACACTCCATCCTAACTCTGAAAATCACAGCATTTGTTTCTAAAGAACTGGTCTCTTGATAACAGCACATTCAGCTTCTCCCAACAGCCTTGGCATGCAAGAAAATGCTGTGAGGGTTTAGACCTACAACACTGGATTGCCCTGGAAAATTCCCCCAAGTGAAGAAGCTGGAGAAGCCCTGTCAAGCACAGGAGGGACGAGGCAATCGTGGAGGGGTCTGCACCTGGATGGCAAGCCCCGGACATGGCCACTGCTGGGTGGTCTCTGTGGGATGGAACTCCCACCTTCTAGTGGACCATGAGGGCTGGGGCAATAAGCCCTACAAAGTGGTCACAATGGCTGGAGGAGCGGGGACACCCCATTAAGGATTCCGGAGGGTGCCTCCAAGCCCCCTGCCTAACCCCACTGAGTATCCATAATTGTAGAAAGATCTAACTTGATTTAGGCAAAATCACATGACCTCTCTCAACAGCACCCAAGACCCAGAAAGGAAATCCATACGGATACTTTGACGGAGGTCCCAGGCCAAGGCAATCCATGGTCTTCTTTGTCTTAACTCAGGTTGACTGAAGTAGGCCACTGTTCATTCTGATTCACTCCCCCAGGAAATCTTACAGACACGCCCCTGTCTTTTCTTTTCCTCTCCTGTTTCTGCCAGTACTTATATCCTGGCCAAATCAGCACCTCTTACAGTCTCAAAACCTGACCTCAAAATCTGAGAGCCACAGGAGATTACATGGGAAGCAGGAAGAAGACCTCTAAGGGGCTCCACCTATGGACGATCCTATCTATGCAGACACCCAGCTGCTGCCTGGCTCATCACACAGCCCCCTCCAGGGCCCAAAGCCCACTGACCAACCAGCCCGGACACCTACATCTCGAGAACACTCCCCATCCCCATCCCTCAAGCAGGGTCTAGGTCCCCTCTCTAGGCTGGGTTTTCCAAGCCTCTTCCCTGATAACCCGTGTAGTAGGGTAAGTAGTTTCCAAGCGATGGAGGGGAGAGGGCCCTGCCTTCCAGCCAGGTCCCCTGGGGACAAGGACCACATATTCCTCCAGCCATTAGTGTCTGCAGCCTCTCTACAAACAGGGATTAAGCAACAAATGTCCCTTTCTGTTGAGCATTTGACCTTATCTCAAGTGTGTCATCAGCTTCGAGAGTCATGGCTTATGTCAGTGTGGGTGAAAAACGGCCTCCACGGCTTCCAAATTGGGATCGCTCTGCTCTCAGCAGCAGATGCAAGCCAAGCTCGTGGTAAGTGGCAATAAATGGCTTGGAAAGAGGCAGTGGGTCCCTCACCGCCGTCAACCATGGGAGGGCAGGTTCCGGGCATCTCTCAAGCATGGCCCCTGCATCAGCCTCCCTGAATGGGGTCTTTGGGGCCCAGCCCACAGCAACCAAGGGCTGCAGAAATCTCGGGTCCCCACGGTCCTGCTCAATGCAAGATTCAAAGTCAGGCTGCAACCGGCGACAGCTCTGTGACAGCCCCTTTTGCAAATTTTCCTTTGCAAGTATCAGCTAAGCACCTGTCTTTCTCCCCACGTCCAGGCCTCCCTCTGGTGCCATATTGAGGCCTGGACAGGTTCTAGCCATGGGACATTGGAGCCCATGAGTGAGGGCAAATCTTCAGCATGAAAACGGTGCTTCATCTTTGACCAACCACCTTTTCTCTGTGTGTCTCCACTGACACTTCAATCACACATCAAACAGACCAACTCTCGCCTGCACATTGCTTCCTCTAGCATCTTTTTATCAGAATCTTAAACACACAGATGTCAACATGTTATCTTAAAAATTGCTGGTAGGCTGTAACTTTGGATAAGCCCTCGGAAGCAGTCCCCTGCTGTCCATGCCGGCGACCCGCAGACAAGCATTGCCACTGTTTCCACTATAATAGAAGTGTTCTGTGAAATGCAGGGCTAATTTCCAAGTGTCTTTCACCAAAAATCAGTTCCTGAGAGCCACAAATAAATACCTAATACCTATAGCCCTGGCTGTGCGCCAGGCCTTGCCCTAGGGATCTGCAGATATTGAGGTTGGCAAATGTAGACCAAAGACCAACTGCATGTCAGAAGAGACAAGAGGCCAGGCATCATGGCTCACACCTATAATCCCAACATTTTGGGAGGCCAAGGCAGGAGGATCGCTTGAGCCCTGGAGTTCAAGAACAGCCTGGGGAACATACTGAGACCCCCTCTCTACCAAAAATTTAAAATATACCCAGGCATGGTGGCATGCACCTGTAGTACCAGCTACTTGAGAGGCTGAGGTAGGAGGATCACTTGAGCCCAGAGAGGTCGACTCTTCAGTGACCCACGATCACACCACTGCATTCCAGCCTGGGTGACAGAGTAAGACCCTATCTCAAAAAAGGAGGTAAGAGACAGGAGGGGCAGACATTCATAAAGACAGACTGTAGAGAGACAGTAACATGGTCGGAAGAGTCACAAGTAACAGAGATGAAAGCTCAGCTGAATGAGGGACTAACTCCACTCAGAGCAGCGTGAGAACTGGCTTCTATAGTGAGGTGAGTTTTCAGCTGGCTCTTGCAGGATGAATAGGAGTTTTCTGGAGTGGAGGCGAAGGAGAAAAAGTGGCCGGCTTTCTAAGACAGCATAGGCAAAGGGCTGAGGGATGGGAGGATGTTGGCTGAGATGAAGCTGGGAAGGTGTGATGGGACCAGTATTGAGGGGCCTGGGATGCAACGCCAGCTGACATCAGAATGCTCTGGGCCACATTTTTCAAAATCGAAGTTTAAGTTAGGAGTGAGACAGACGGACATTGCCACATGATCCCTGACGTCCGTCTGCCAGCTCAGTGATCCAGGCACTGCCACTCCTTCAGATAACTCCACGGGGTCCCACTAAGCACCGGATGCTCTATGTGGCTGTGGCTCCACCCAGCTGGGGACCCAAAGCAGCGTCACTGAAGGGACCTCCAGGCAGTGCCCACATGC
The DNA here is from genome assembly GCF_028878055.3 of Symphalangus syndactylus. Classification (NCBI taxonomy): domain Eukaryota; kingdom Metazoa; phylum Chordata; class Mammalia; order Primates; family Hylobatidae; genus Symphalangus; species Symphalangus syndactylus. The sequence continues at coordinate 53,967,279 of NC_072435.2, read as the reverse complement.
AGATTTCAGAAGACAGGAGATTAATGATGGAGGCGGAGTTGCACCTGGGGTGAACCATCAAGTCTGAAAAGTTGGGGAGAAGTAGATGGAATATGGGTAGAAGGAATAATAAAAGCCAAGACGCAGGGGTGGACAGGTGTGTCCTGCCCATTCCCTGGGAGATGGCAGCTTGTCATGCAGGGTCTGGAAGAAGGAGAAGGATGCCTGGGGAGATGCCTTGAATGTCAAATCCGGATGTTAACCTTTATCCTGCAGGTGACAAGGACTGGAACCAGCAGGTAGAGCAGGGAAGAGCAATGAGGACAAGGCCACAGAGGACGGTCAGGAGCTCCAGGAGAAGAGAGGCAGCACTGCAACCAGGGTAACGGTCGAGTTACCCAGCCCACAGGGAGACGCCCGTCAGGCAGCTGTCCCCCCAGTGCAACCAGCACTGCTTCCCAGGGCACCCAAGCCCCAGGCAGGTGGCCCCTGATCCCGCTTCAGCTACCACAACCCACACTGACCCCCACTGGGTCATCACCTCCCTCAGTCTCTGGGCAGTTGCTAGACAAACTCCACCACCAGCTCTTCCTTCCTCATGTCCATTTCCACCCGATTTCAGGGCTGCTCCTGCTCCTGGAAAGGCCCTTCCTCCGCTGAACGAAAGAGAAGGATGCCTGGGGTGGCTGCTGCAGGGAAGGCCTCAAACATCAAGTCCGGGTGTTAGACCTTTATCCTGCAGGTGACAAGGACTGGCAACCAACGGGAGGTGGAGCTGGGTTTTTTGTTTGCTTTTTTTTGTTTGTTTTAGAGACAAGATCTCGCTCTGTCACCCAGGCTGGAGTGCAGTGACGTGATCACACTGCAGCCTCGACTGCCTGGGCTCAAGGGGTCCTCCCACCTCAGCCTCCTGAGTGGCTGGGATTACAGGCTACGCCACCACGCCTGGCTAATTATTTTATTTTTGTGGAGATGGTGTCTTGCTCTGTTGCCCAGGCTAGTCTCAAACTCCTGGCCTTAAGTAATCCTCCCACCTTGGCCTCCCAAAGCACTGAGATTACAGGTGTAAGCCACCGTGCCTGGCTGAACACATATTTTCTAAACACCATCTGGTACCCCTATTCCAAGCCATTCCTCCTCTCCCAACCCTCAGGGTGCAAGAAGTGGATGACCTTTGACCCTCGTACTCCACAGGGGTTTCTGGTTTCCATCCAATGCAGGAAGAAGAATCCTGTGTCCAGACCCACATCCATGCCTGAAGGTCCCATGCAACCAAAGCAGGGTCCCACCCAGGACATCATTCAATAGGAAAAGCACTGGATGTCCACTTTGTGCCAGCCCACTGGGATCGTGCATCCACAAGAGGGTCTTGGCCTTGACACCCTCTTCACTACCAGGCCCCCAGCATTAACACAGCCTGTGGTCTGCCATAGGTCCTCAATCAATATTTTGGGAAAGAAAGAAAGGAAGGAAGGGAAGGGAAGGGGAGGGGAGGGGAGGGGACAGAAGGGGAGGGAGGGGAGGGGAGGGAGGGAAAGGGAGGGATGGGGAGGGAGGGGAGGGGAGGGGAGGGGAAGGGAAGGGAAGGGAAGGGAAGGGAAGGGGAGGGAGAAGGAACAAAAGAAAAAAGAAAGGAAAGAAAGAAAGAAAGAAAGAAAGAAAGAAAGAAAGAAAGAAAGAAAGAAAGAAGGAAGGAAGGAAAGAAAGAAGAAGAAAGAAGAAAGAAAGAAAGAAAAAAGAAAGAAAGGAAGAAAGAAAGAAAGGAAGGTGGGCAGAAGAAGAGAGGATAAAGGGGAGGAGGAGGAGTAAGTGAGTAGCAGGCCCCAGGCATGCAGGTGGTGTATGTGGTTTAGGCTGTGTCCACATCCAGCTGGCAGAGTGGAAGAAGGAAGGGGAGAGGAAGGGAGGGGAGCGGAGGGGAGAGGAGGGAAGGGAAGGGAAGAAAGGAAAGAAAGAAAGAAGGAAGGGAGGGAGGGGGAAGGAAGGAAGGAGAGAAAGAAAGAAGAAAGAAAGAAAGAGAGAGAAAGAAAAAGAAAGAAGAAAGAAAGAAAGAAAGAAGAAAGAAAGAAAGAAAGAAAGAAAGAAAGAAAGAAAGAAAGAAAGAGAAAGAAAGAAAGAAAGAAAGAAAGAAAGAAAGAAAGAAAGAAAGAAAGAAAGAAAGAAAGAGAGAGAGAAAGAAAGAAAGAGGTGGGCAGAAGAAGAGAGTATAAAGGGGAGGAGTAAGTGAGTAGCAGGCCCTGGGGCCACAGGCATGCAGGCGTGTATGTGGTTTAGGTTGTGTCCACATCCAGCTGGCAGAGTGGAAGAAGGAAGGGAAGGGAAGGGAAGGGGAAGGGGAAGGGGAAGGGAAAAAAGGAAGGAAGGGAAGGAAAGGAAGGAAAAGAAGGAAAGAAAGGAAAGGAGAGGAGAGGAAAGGCGAGGCGAGGCAAGGCAAGGAAAGGGAAAGAAAGAGAAAGAAAGAAAGAAAAAGTTAGGCAGAAGAAGAGAGGATAAAGGGGAGGAGTAAGTGAGTAGCAGGTCCTGGGGCCACAGGCGTGCAGGTACGTATGTGGTTTAGGCTGTGTCCACATCCAGCTGGCAGAGTGGTTGATGGGGTGCAGCTGCCTCCACAGGGCCTCCTGGAACTTGTCAGCAACTCTTTCTCAGTGTGTTCACCATCCTAACTTAGCAAGGTACAGATCTACCTTCCTGGATACAGGAGGCATAGTCCTGAAAACCTGAGTTGCATTCGTTTTTTTGTTTGTTTGTTTGTTTGTTTGTTTGTTTTTGAGACAGAGTCTCATTCTGCTGCCCAGGCTGGAGTGCAGTGGCATGGTCTCAGCTCACTGCAACCTCTGCCTCCCGGGTTCAAGCAATTCTCCTGCCTCAGCCTCCCGAGTAGCTGGGATTACAGGTGCCCAGCACCATGACCAGCTAAGTTTTGTACATTTAGTAGAGACTGGGTTTCACCATGTTGACCAGACTGGTCTCTAACTCCCGACCTCAGGTGATCCGCCCACCTTGACCTTCCAAAGTGCTGGGCTTGCAGGCGTGGACCACCACACCTGGCCACATCTGTTGTTTTTAGGAGGAGAAAAAGAAATATATTTGATTTTAATTGTGCAAGACTATCTGGGCTAATTTTAAGGATTTCTATGGGAAATTCTTTTGCACAAAGAAGAGTAGCTCCCTGGTTTATGTTTGCTAATGATAATTTCCTATACCAAATTTCCTTCGCACAGTTAACACCTGTGTGCTTCAGAAGTCAGAGCCGCCCACCACAGGAATTTGTACACCTGCCCTTCCCTCCATCCTCATCACAACCATGTAGATCACATGGGATCCAGTGGATTCCGCCTCTGCAGCAGCTTCTGCCAAGCCAAGCCATACTTCCTTCCCTCACTATCGGCCTTCGTCTGGGTGATGCATTAGTAACTTACAAGTGGGACCAAAAACACGCAAATACTTCTAGTTTTCACACAGAACTTCCTTCTTAGAAAAAAAAAAAAATTCCCTGCCCACATCCCATCCACCAAAAGAATGCTTAATCAATGAAAAAATTAACTGTATCCCTAAATAAAGAAGTGCAGATATTTTCTTTACAGTGCTTTATTAATTTGTAAATACCATTATTGAATTTTTGAAAGTTCTAATTTAAATGTATTGATCTATTATTGTTTTGTGGATTTTCCACCCAAATGTCTTGGAGGAAAAGCACGGGGGGCACTGGATAGACCATGCAGTTGCCGAAACTTCACCAAACCATCAAATACAAGCTTTGCATAGATGATGCACAAGGACTTACAAGGTGTCCAGACCACTCAGCTGACATGTTTATGCTTAATTCAAATCGGACAACTTTCTTCTAATAACTGTGTCTGTCGCTAGCCACAACACGGAAATGGGACATGGATGCAGAGCTGTCTCTTTGCAGGCGGGGGCAGCAGGGAGGGGAGGTAGCAATCTGTGGAACGGAAGTGAACACATCAGCCAAAATGGGAGCCAAAAAAGGTCATTTTTACCCAAAATGTCTCACATGGCCATTTTCATTGAGATTTAAACCAGGGAATGGAAAGCATTCTCTTCTCTCTGCTTGTTCTCTTCCAAAACAAGAATTTAAATTAAGAACTATTTGCTGGCTTCCCCTGTAGTAAACTTCATGGGTATTTATTTAGCAATGCTTTGATACTTCAAGGATACTGGAATGGGGACACACAGGCCAAGAGATGAAATATACAGGACCGCATAGATTGCTCCGGTCAGCTCCATCTCCCTGCAGACTCTGAACGCTTCTGTCCCTCGCACTGTCCTCTACTACGGAAAGAAAGCCTGTTTACGACGTTCCCCATCAACCGCCCCACATCCATACCCTTCGAGGCTTCCCATGGCCCTTGGAATTAGCCCCTTGCCCCAGCCTGCAATGGTGCAAAGGCTCTGGGACCTGGGGCCATTATGGCCTAATTTCTCATCTCTCCTCCCTGGTCCCTCATGCTCCAGCCCCAAATCCTCCAGCGTGCCAGGCCTGTTCCTTCCTCGGGACCTGTGCCCTGCAAGATCCCACTGTCTGGAAGCCTGGCTCCATCTTCTCATGCCAGTCTCAAATCAAGCATCACTTCCTTAGAGAGGCCTCCCAAGACCACCCCATCTGAATGAGGCACCCTGCCCTGCCACGTTTCACTTTTTTCCAGTGGGAATAATCCTGTTCACGTATGATGTGACTGTGTAGCCTCTATCCACCCCTGCCTTCTCCCTCCCCATAACTTAAACAAGGACCTTGCCTGTCACCCAGTCCCCAGCACAGTGCCTGGCACATAGGAGATGCAAAGGAGCAAATCAAGAGATATTAGCTCCCTCTGGGGGCATGATTTGTGCTGATTATTAGATATATTAGACCAGGCATGGCATTGGCTTACACCTGTAATCCCAGTGCTTTGGAAGGCTGAAGTAGGAGGATAGCCTGAGGCCAGGAGTTCAAGACCAGCTTGGGCAACATAGCAAGACCCTGTCTCTACAAAAAATTTTTAAAATTAGCTGAGTATTGTGGTGCATGCCTGTAGTCCCAGCCACTCAGGAGGCTGAGGCCAGAGGATCACCTGAACCCAGGAGTTGGAGGCTGCAGTGAGCGGTGATTGCATGGCTGCACTCCAACCTGGGTGACAGAGTGAGCCCCTGTCTCTAAAACTAAAATTTAAAAATACGTAAGAATATATAAATTTAGATAAATAAATTTATTTTAAAATAAATCAAAAACACGCATCGGGCACCTCGGTGGACTCAGGATCATTCCCTGCTGAGAAGCAGCCAGACCTGAGTCTTCTGGAAAATTCCACACACTCCTCCCTCAGGAAGCTGCACTTCCAAGGGAAATCAGAACACGGCATCCTCCCTCTCACTGCCTTAAGGCTAAGCATCCAAGGGCAAGAGATTCCTTCTGGTCTGAGAGGGCTCACATCTGATGCCACAGCTGGGTTTTCCTGCAGAGTTGGAAACAAATCAGTTGAATCACTTTGGAATTACTGAGTGCTAAAAAGTTAACATTTGGGACTCTTCTGTGTCTCCCCTCTTTTTTGGCCACTGATAACTCAGATTCACATGGCCTCACAGTGTCCCAGGGCTGAGCCGTGGGTTCTCCGGGGGTGCTCGTGGGTCTGGCTGGGTTTAGCATGGTCTGGGTCATGCACCGCACGGTGGCCCGTCTCCAACACTGACACCACGGCTCCCGTTTGCAAGGACGAAGTTTCCTGCCAACGTTTAACCCCATGTGTGAATTTCTATGCAGGCAACAAGTAATGCCTAAGGCTGGCTAATTAGGGGGTCCAATTGTCTAATTGGGCCATGTGAAAATGGGACAAAAGGCTCACTGCTGGCAAAAAATAAAAATAAAAATCTGTTTTCACAGAAAGGCCCTGCCTGAAGAATGCGCTAGGACTTGGGCTATATTTTGTCTTGACTTCTTCTGTTGGGGTCTTCAGCTCAGCTCCCTGCTGGAGCTGCTCTGTGCAGGAGACACGAAGAGTGGCCGTGTCCTCGGTGGTGGTGGCCTGGGCTCAGAAGTCCCTGCTCCATCACTGGCCAGCTCTGTGACATCTGGCAAATTTTTACCCCTCTGGATCTGAGCTCTCTCATTCACAGATCAAAGCCTCAGCTCCTTCCCCAGGACTTCCCCAGTGAAGATGAAATTAGGCAAGGTAAGTAGGGCACTTAGCACAGTGCCTGGCACAGAGAAAGCTCCTGAGTGACGGGCAGTCACAGTAGGTCCCAGGCAAGCCTCGGTGGCTTTGCGAAGCTGCATCAGCACCCCTTACAGCATCCCCTGCAGCCAGTGGTATGAGCACTCCCACCTAGGGCATCTCTTTCCTTCATCCACCCTGCACCACCCCTGGGCAGCCCACTTGGGCATCCTCCCACCTGCATGCCCACCACGCCCCCCAGCCCTTCTGCTTGTCTACCCTCAAGCCCCACCCCTCCTTTTCTGGTCCTCACCCATGATCCTCTCCACCCTTCACCCCTTCCGCCTGTCAGATCTCCTGGCAACGATGATACATCCCTGCCCCACCCCATCCTCCTTATGGCGACAGGAATCAACCCCACAGAAAGCATTCAACACACCCCCAAGATGCACTGGGGTTGCAGAGGCTCAGTGGAGAAGATATCAACCAGGAGTCCATTTTGCCAGACTTGGGAGCCATGACTGATGCTCAAAGAATCAAGACCACATCACTGTCATCAGGCCGGGCAGCACAGAGCTCGGGCTGGCTTCTCCTTCTCATCCTCACCTGGAGCTCCCAACACAGAGGCCATTCAGGAAGTGGCCAGGAGCAACTGGACCCTCACAAACAAAAGTGGGAGAGGGACGCCTTACTCAAACCTTCCCAAGGTATTGTAAGGAAAGCTTTAGTCAGGAGAATACACAAACTTCAAAACCAATCACATTTGGGACACAAAAATAATAACAATCACCTTCATACCTCAAACCATATTTGACCGAGGTTTTCAAGGTGATGGCACGTGCGTTATTTCCAACTGCCCATCTTCAGGACCAAAGCATTGGACAGGGCTGGAGCTATCACCCCCTCCCCACACTCCTCACGCCTGGGACTCTGGGAAATCCAGACCCCTGCCAACATCCCTTGGGAGAGATGAGACACGGGCCCACACCTTTGTCCCTCCAGCACTGGCACAGCGTTTCGCACACAGGAGGCCCTCAGGGGGTCAAAACTTGAAGTGAACAACTTCGAGAGGTCCAGAACAGAGACAAGCCATCTCTCACCTTGTTAAGGGGCACTCAAGGTTTCATGCTTTTCTTTCCCATAGGAAAGTTCACCAGTTTTTGTTCCTGTCCCACTCCTTTAGAGCAAAAGGGATCTAGGCTGGAGCAATGCACATGGAAAGAAGACAATGAAGGGCAGAGACCTCAAGGGAGATGCAGTTCGGTCTAAGGCAGAACTTTCAAGAGCAGCCAGGATGTTCCCATCATCTCAGATGGAGCCAAACCACCCTGATTCAGCACCACTAGCATGTGTCAGAAGACCCAAATGTGGCAGGAGTTCGAGACCAACCTGGCCAACGTGGCCAACCTGGCGAAACCCCATCTCTACTAAAAATATAAAAATTAGCCAGGCATGGTGGCTCACATCTATAATCCCATTACTTTGGGAGGCAAAGGCAGGCAGATCACTTGAGGTCAGGAGTTCAAGACCAGCCTAGCCAACATGGCAAAACCCTATCTCTACTAAAAATACAAAAATTAGCCAGGCGTGGTGGCTCATGCCTGTAGTCCCAGCTACTTGGGAGGCTGAGGCATGAGAATGGCTTGAACCAGGGAGGCAGAGTTTGCAGTGAGCCAAGATTGTGCCGCTTCACTTCAGCCTGGGTGACTGAGTGAAAATTTGTCTTAAAAAAAACGTAAAAAGAAGACCCAAACTTGGTTAGGGCGTCCAGGCTGGGGCGACTAAGAAGCCTCCACTCATTGCCAAGTCCATTTTGGCATTAGGGAAGACAGCCCAGGGACTCTCAGACCATGTTGAGACCATCAGCAAGACCAAATCACTTGTTCAGGGGCACAAGATTTGAGGAGACAGGGCTGAAATTAGACTCCCAGCAGCTGGAGAGGGTGGCCTTGGGGGCCTATTGGGCAACAAAGAATCCGCCCAACTGTCAGAGGCAGGTGAACCAGAGCAACTCCATCTTGAATAGGAGCTGGGTAAAATGAGGCTGAGACCTGCTGGACTGCATTCCCAGAAAGTGAGGTATTCCTAGCCACTAGATGTTTACGGTTAAGGGAGCAGATTGATAATGGTTACTCAACAGACCCAGATTTGGGAGTATCCTAATATCCCAATATCTTGAGAAAAAGGCATTCCTAATTTTGCTTTAAAGATAATAAAATCGATTCTTGCAAAATATAGTAATTAAGAAAATTACTCCCTTATCACAAACCCTTGTAGCAGAGCACATCTCCCCATGATCTTTTTTATCCTATATATACGAGCATTGGACCTAGGGTGGATGCATTCCTTTTCTTACTTTCCGGAACGCCCTCCTCTGTCTATGAGTAGCCATACTTTCACCACTTTACTTTCTTAATAAACTTGCTTTTGCTTTGAACTGTGGACTCGCCCTGAATTCTTTCTTATGGGAGATCCAGGAACCCTCTCTTGGGGTCTGGATCGGGACCTCTTTCCTGTAACATCTTTCTGGTGACCACAGAAGTGACTATACTGGGGAAACCCCTGGCCCAAAGGCTAACTTTGGGTAAGTGGTGGGTCCTGTAACACAATGAGTTCTGTGAGCGCAGCCCACACAGGAAATATCCAGGACTCCCACCTCATCCCAGGGCTCTGAGACCAGAGGGGCTGCCAGCTTTCCCGAGAACCTGAGCCAGGCTCCTGCCCTCACGGGGCCTTCAGTCTAGTGGGCAAGTCTGGAGTCAGTTGTCCCTATTCCTTCTCCTTCACATCTTTGCCCCAGTGTCAGGCCACATCGGCTCTCTCGATGACAGAGAAGCTCTATCCCCTTCCAGGGTCCCTATGTCAGGATGGCCCTGCCCCTAGCCCAGCATGACTGCCAGCCTCCCCTGGTGGACTGTGAGCCCACAGGATGGCCAGGTAGCAGAGGCCTGCAAACACCTGTTGGCCATCTGCCCCGTACCCACTGTGCATTCAGAACCAGCCAGATGCTGAGCGCAGCAATGAACCTGAAGGTAAGGTCCTAGCCTGGGGGTGGGGTCGGGGTGGAGGAAGGCACGTGTGCTTTAATTGGGGAGCCAGGTGGCAGTCAAGGGAGTCAACTGGACAACGTGAGTGACTGAATGGGAACACTGGCTGGGTAGAGTGTCAGGGAGGATGTGCTGAAGAGGGAACCCACCGTGGAGCTGAGAGTCACAGGAAAAAAGTGCCTCCAGGCAGGAAACAAGCCATGCAAAGGCCCTGAGCTCACTGACACTCCCACTGCAGCTCCCTCCCACCACAGCTGCTTCCCACTCTTCTTCAGACCCTGGCCCATTCTGTTTCTGAAAGTGAGCAGATGCCCTGCCCAGCCCCACGGAGTATCCAGTGGGTGCTATCTGTGTGAAATTGACAGGTGCTGCACCACCCTGGGTCTGTGAGGGCCCTGGTGGCTGTTCCCAGCCTCATTATCTGGTATAAGCAGTGGGAGGCAGGGGGCTGGAGTGGAGCAAATGGCAAGGCACCTCCATGCTCAGGTCAGAGACACCGTCGCTCTCTGCGGGGTGGAACAGGGCCAGCCGACAAAGGCAAATACACCAGGGCAAAGACACAGATGGAGGTCAAGAGCCACCATCACCATCACCCTCAACAAAGGCGTGTATAGGGATTGGGGGAGAGGGGATGCCAAGGTATGGACCAGGGATACTGGGCACTGGAAATTTCCTCAGGGACAACTGCCTGCCAAAGAAACCTTGGTACCCATGGAGCCACTAGAGGACAAGGGGTTGAGGGAGAGGGGGCTACAGCAGCCGTCCCCACCCTCAAGACATCAAGCACACACATGGGCATACACTCACATGGAGTGGGCACCCAAGCACACTCATTACACACACTTACCCATGCAGATATACACACGGCTCTCACCGACGCTACCCATGCACGCAAACCTCAAACACACATGCAGAAGCACATGAGCATACACAGTCACACTAATGCACATCTACACATATCCCTAACACGCACATGCACACACACGCACCTGCACACACATGTGCATACAAGTGCAGATAGCACCCACATACAAGTACTCACCACCCACATTCCTGTAAGCACTCAAATACAGACACACAGGCACACGAGATGCAAACACGAACACATACGTGTGGTCACACACGCATCTATTCGGGCCCACACACGTGCTACGCCGGCACATTCCAGCCTACACTCGCCCATCTCCAGGCACACGCCATGTGCACTCATGCCTATACGCGCACACGCGGACACTCGCCCCTACCCCCACACAGGCACTCACACCCCAAGTCCCGGGACCTCCCACACCCTGGGCCGCAGCGCACCGTGCGAGTGGAGGGGGTGAGCTCCCCGGCAAAGGCGCAAGGAGGGTGTAGGGTGCGCAGTGTGGCTGTGGGCTGCGGGCAGGGGCCGGGGGCGCGCCCGGGTCGGTGCCGCGTGGTGGGAGCAGCCGGCGTGCAGGTAGCGGGGAGCCCCCGCGCACCCAGCCCGCCGGTGATTACTATGCGGCTGCAGCTGTCTCCGGCGCGGTGACGGCGCCTCTAATTGATCTCATTATCTCCCCACCGTAAGGTGAAGTGCGGCCGCTCGCGGGGCCCGGGCGCGGGCAGGGCCCGCTGGCAGCCGCCAGCCGGCGGGGGCAGCGCTCGGCCTCGGGGTGGCACTACCGCCGGGCGCCGCGCCAACGAACGCAGGCGGCGGGCGGCTCGGCGGCCGGGCTCGCGTTCCTGCACCGTGACCGCGCCGGAAAACACCCCGGGGCTGGGCGGCGTCTTGGAGACGCATTCCTTTGTTACTCCCACCGTCTTTGGTAATGATTATTAATGCCATTATGTCCCATTTCCCCTCACCTTCCCCCGCTCCCAGAGCCGCGCCCGCGCGCCCGATCTCCAGGCGCTTCGCTCCTCCTGGAACCGACAACAATGATCCTCAATTAACCCTCTGCCAGGGCTGCCTGCTCGTGAATGGGGCGCTCTTCCGGCTCGCGGGCGGCAGGCGCCCCAGCCCGGGCGGGGGGCCAGCCTCCGCTCCCCCGGCCCGACCCGCGGGGGCTCGCAATCCGCCCGGGCGCCGGCTGGGGGTGGCCTCGCAGCTCCCCCGGCCTCCCTCCAGGATGAAACTCGCCCTCTCTGGAGGAGAGAGGGCAGAGACGGTCCGAGAAGTTGCAGGAGGGAAAGAAAAAAAAAAAAAACAGTCAGTTTGTTGTGTTTTCCTTGGGTTTGTTTTCTTGCCAAAAAATTACCCCCTTTGTCTTTGCGCAAAAGAGGCAATCCGGGCACCTTCTGGTGGGCACCGAGGCGGTGCCAAGGCGCCTTTCTTCAGGGCGGTTTCTATTCCTTTTCTAGCCTCACCAGATATATTTTTAACATAAAAAACACTATATTTAATTGGTTATGGATCTCTGTTCTCTTAGCACTACTGGATATCACAGAAAAACATTAGTACAGAGCAATTAGTGCAATGGCAGTAAACAACTAAGGCACTATTAAGCTGTGGGTGATTAAATAGTATTACTTTATATCTTTTATGGTGCTAGACTAAAAGATGGAGATTTAAGATATATATATTTCCATTAATATTAACACAAAATATAAATAACAGGTGTCTTCCACTTCTTCTTAAGGTGCAATTTATACCCAGCACTTCAATCTACAGAGAGCTACTTTTCTTATTGAAAAAAAATCTCTTTTTTTATACACTCCAGGGCAATATTTCTTATCTTCATGCACCCGGATATTTAAGCAGAAATATTATTTAATTGGAGTTACGGACTCACGCGAAATAATGCCCATACCTATGTCACCATTAAAAAATAATAATAATAAAGCTTCCATCCCATTGAAATACGCTCTATCGTTTCTATCTTTGCAAAGAGCGAATCGGGGCATTATGTGGAGAATTGACTGCAGGCCCGGAAAACAGGCGGGCGGCGGGTGGGCTGGGGCCCTGGGGCTGGGGCCAGGCCGCGTGCACCTTGCGGAGGCCCACCCCGGCCCCGGCGCCCACTGCAGCTCAGGCCGTTCCTCCTCCGTGTGTATAGATCATCCTGGAATTCTGGCACATCTTTCCTCGGCATCTGATTAAGTTAACAATGTGCTGCTATTTGCATGCAGATTTGCCGGGGCTTTCTCTCCAGCTGCTCCCAGAGACTTGGTCTTTCTCTGCGTTGTGATAGCACAGCAGTCCCTAAATGCAATCTTTGTCAGACCCAGGTGTGCTCTCATTGAGGACGCCTTCGTTCCAAGCAATTTCTCTTTCTGTAGCATTTATAAGGCTCTATTATAGTATAGCCACATCTGGAGGAAAATTCTCCTATTAATTATATACTTTTACCACTAGGAAGACAGATTCTAAAAGATATCAACATTTTTGTTGTTGTTGTTCTTATTTCTTTGACAGGCTGCGTTTTATTTTATTTTGTTTTGTTTTTCCAGGCATTTCAATATTTAAAGAGCCATTAACCAAGGGGTGGGGGGTGTGAATTTCTAGGGAAAAAAAAAAAAAAAAAAAGAACAACAGAACTAAAATCTCAGTGTCAGCCCTGCCTTACCTCACAGGGACAAGTCAGAGGAAAGGTACCAACTGAGATCTCTCAGAAGACCTCCGGGCTGGACAACGGATTCAGGATGAGGGCCTGGCCAGTGGGGAAGAGTTCCGTTCTACTGGAGTTTAAAAAAAGGTGGGGGGGGAAGAAAAGCACAAGTGCTATTAACCTTTAACCTAGTCTTCTCCCAGGTGGACATTCAAGCATGTCACCAAATTGCCAGACAATCTGATTTCTCTAAAGTCAAAAGCAGAACCCAATTGGATCAGCATGGTGATCCCGATGCGGAGTTTTCTTTGTGTGGTGGGGTAATTTTTCAATTAGGTTGGAGACAGATTAAAAGCAAAATCTGGAGCTCAGAATTCATGCTCATCTTTCAGAAAAAGACAAGAAAAAGCTTTGCCCAGGGAGTCTGAAAGTTACTTTAGAAGCAGGTGGGTTGTTTTGTTTGTTTGGTTGGTGTTTTTGATTTGTTTTCAAATCTTTTGGTACAGTCAGATTAGATGGGGGGGCGGGTGACGGAGAGAATTAATGTAGGAAATATAGGAAAAGTTTTAACCATCGGATGGTCCCTTTCTAAATTATAATAAATTTAAAGGGCTAGAATTTTTTATTCAAAAATTATTTTGCAAAAGGGTGTGTACTTCGTGAACAAGAGTCCATGCATGAGTATGTGCGTGTCTGCATGTGTGTGTGTGCGTGTGTGGGTGTTCTATGCTGGGGAGACTGCACGCACACATACTTGCACACACTCACACATGCACACACAAAGAAAGCTGAATTACCTTGAGAACAGGGAAAATGGAAATGGAACCATTTTCACTTTTCAAGCCAAACTTCATCAGGTAAAAATCCAAGCAAGATTTTGGTCACTTGAGTCCAGATCCTATGATGACAACGTGGAAACTCTCTTCTCCAGACTCACCTCCCCTGTTCCAAAGCTGGCCTCAGCAAGATCCCAGGGCTGTGTCCCGGCAGTACCAGGGGCGGCTCCCAGCAGGCCACGTGTGAGCAGCAAAATCACACAAGAGAGGCCTTTCTGAGTCCTGCCTCTGAAGGCTGGAGTCACTGCTCCCAGCTACTAACTGCCTCTGCTCACTGGTGCTAACCCCTTTCCCTCAAAATGACCAATTGTTTTCACTCTCTCTCTACAGACAGAGGCCAGAAGGGCCCCGCAATTAGGGCCCATCTTTGGACCATGCCTCAGCCTCAGTTTTGTCAGCTCTGAAATGGGAAGAGCCAATCCCATCCTAAGTACATGCATGAGACTCTCAACCCTGTTCTAAATAGAAATGATAAATAAGGGTAAAGTTTACTCTGATTCTTTTTTCTTAGGTCTCATTTCCTCCAAGCCTTGATGCTGAAATTAACTGCCCTTCTTTCACCTTACGAAAACAAGAAGCAGTTTCTAGTTTCATGACACTTAAGGAAGAATCTATGCAAAAAGGTGGCAGATATTAAATGCATAGATTCTTCAATGTATATATATTCTCTATATATATACGCACACACATATATATATGCATATATATATATATATTCTCTATATATGCATATACATATATATATTCTCTATATATGCATTTAAATATATAATGCAAAAAGAAATAATTTATTTTCTAATTTGACTCTTTTGGGGCCGCTGCCTTTTCCATCTCCTGCTGGCTGGCAATGCCCCCTCCTTTCCCCTACAGATATCCAGATACCCTCCTGCAAAAATAGAGCAGGGAGGCAGATGCAGTGATACTAGATTACATCACTGGATAGCATGTGGCATTGAAGGGAGAAAAAAAAAAAAAAAAAAACAAGAAAAGACAAATGACATTTTGCTGCTATGGTGTGCTATTTTAGTGGTGATGGCTTGACTTTTGGCCCAAACGCATATGCCAATGGCAAGGCTAACTCCAGGGACTCACAAAAAAGAATGTGTGTTCACAGCTGTACTGTACACCAATACAGATTACATGTTTTCAGTGTTGCGGCCACAACAGAATGCTAATTAACATACTGGAGTGATGAGAGCGGCTGCAAGGGCCTTATTGTTCCATTATTTCATGAAGCCCAGCTGCCTTTGTTTATGTCACTTATCCTCTCGTGCCACAGGTTTTTACTCCAAAAATACTATCCCAATACAGCGTTAATATTTAAAAAACAAAGAGGTGGCAGATTGTCATTTTTGTGTCAGTCTCAAACTGCAGAACTGTTAAGCTGTTCTGGTTCGGTATTTAGAAATAATTTAACAGCCATATTCAGACACTGCCTGCATTCTAACATAATGGCTGAATACTTGAACCAAGCAAATGCATAACTATCCTGACATCACTTATGAGATTTAGATTGGTCAGTTAATGGAAGTCTTTACCACAATCAATACCATAACAGCTTCTTGAAATGAACGTGATTTTTTACACGGAGTGCTGCAAACAATAACTACAGAAATATACTACCTTTGTACCCAGCACAAAGAAGCTAAAATGCAAAATTAAGAAGCAATTACGTTTTTGCAAACTAGTATTACAGTTGATTATTAAAAACAAACACTTTCAAAAATACGTACTTATCATTTAATAATTGGAGGGCATTAATACCCCCCCGTACCTGATTAATCATTTTTTTACACTTTTTAATAGCTGTTTCACCTACTGACTACATTATCAGCTTGCTGTTAAGTATTGATATTGATGATTGATGTAATAATGATTAAATAAAAAGCCATATTTAGAGCTTGATTTTTGTAACATTTTTTGTCATAATCTTCATTCAAGAGAATACTGTCTGCTGTTTAGCTTTTTTCCCCTCTGTTTTGCCTGGATTGTGTGTAAAAGTGACATTCTATAAAATACAGATTTCCTCAAATAGTGTTCTACCAGCAATCCATACATTCTACAGTAATTTGCAATCATGGTCAGGGGAGGTTGTTGGCTCAAGCTCAAAATGTTTATGGCGCATTGCTTCCCCAAAGAACAAAAACACTCTGGGGTTTTAGTTCAAATTTCCCTAAATGCACCTTTATTGACATCAGGTACAATAGTTGGGGAAATACGTAATACCCCAGCACAGACGCCATTCAACCAGAGTCATAAATTAAGTTAGAAAAGGTCTCCCCTAAAAAGTATAGCACTCCACTAATCAAAGCCACGCTGTTGCCATTGCTACAGAACACGGAAATCTTCCCAACAGCCAATTGAGTGAACAAGCCATAGTTGCTTTTTAACGAGTTTAACTGGTAATCTCAGATAAATGGAGAACTGTTTGAAGTGTCTGCCTTCTCTAAGGCAGTAATGAGAGGATTTAGAGCATTCTGCATCCCAAACTGTGTATAACCAAGAGAATGCCACAGGTGTGTCACCATCCACGTTAGAGTGCTTTCTCAGCAATGGCCATCCCCCTACTGTGGACACAACATAGATTTTTTTTAATTGGATCCAGGAGCTAGCTAAATTATCCAACTGCTCTGTGCTTAAACCCCCAGCTAGCTTATGTACCAATAATAATAAACCTTCCATAATAGCAGCTCAGCCTATTACTATATTTTTTTCTCTTAACCTAAAAGTGGAACCACTTTATTCTGATTGCAGCCACTGAAGAAACTCCTGAGTTGGTTTCCTTCTAAAAAAAAACATTGCTCAAGAATTACAGAACAGACCCAGGTTAATAATATTCAATTATGCACACACGTATTTTCAGAGGAGAACCTGCTTATCTTATGGTACAGGGAGAAAATAATGTCATAATTCATCCCTTTGCAATTTGTGGAAGAATTTTGTCTTTTCCTTTACAATTTTTATTTGCCAGGTCAAAGCAACAGCCAGTCAAAACCACACCCCGGGACAGTGACAGCAACATCTAGACCGCACAATCGCAGACGGGTCGGACTCAGTTGACACAGCTTCAGTGTGATCCTCCACATTTAATGCATTCATGTTTCATTTGCAAAAAGAAAATCTGAGCCCTGTGCTACCATTCTGGTTTTCAGAAAAGTGTTACATTTATAAATAAGAGATAAAAATCCTTGAGTGGGCAGAAATAGTATCATCAAACCAAATACATGTTTCCACCATTTGGACATATTTTTAACAATCTTAATCCCACTTAAACTTTGCGAAAACTCTATTGAAAATTTAACCTTGTGCTCTTGAAGCTGAAACTGATAAAACTTAATAGCAACAAGGCAGTGAAACACTAATAAACTCATTATAGATCACATAAATGGGATGTCTGCGTGGCTGCCAGACAGCGCACATAAGCGCCTCAGTTCCAAAGAGCAAAGGCAAGCAAGGTAGTGCGGCGTCTGCATGGACAGTTGGAGGGAGACGATTTGATAACATTTCACAACAAGTTTGCTAAATTTACTGGATCAGGCAGTTCATTTAGAAATTTCAGATGCTAATTATAGGTGGGCTACAGACAAGCTGCTGTAAAGAATGAGTTTTCCTGAGGCCTGAGAGCCACATCAGGGTCTACATTTGCAAAATGGCTCCTGAGTCCTCAAAGCCCTTTCCATGTGATACTCCTTCACCAAGAAAGGGGAACGGCTAAGGACCCAGCCTCCACCAGTCCCCTCCCTCGGACCTGGTGAGCTTCTCCCCTGTCGAATCCATGGAATCCTCCCTACAGTTGGTTTGTACCAGAGGCCACACCTTGAGATCTGCTCGCTGAATTCCACCAACTCATAACTTGTGTGGCTCACATGGCAATTTAAGAAAAGATATGTAAGGGTCATCAATTTGTTGAGTTTCAAGTAAAAATAGAGATTCCTGCTTTTGCTTGAAAAATCCAAAGCTCTAGCAACATTAAACCCACATTCCCCATGGACAGCCACCAGGGTGCCTTCTCCAGGTGGTCACAACCTCAGCCACTGATGGAAATGCTGTTGCCCTCGCAGGCACATCAATGGGATGTCCGTGTGGCTGCCAGAGAGCTCATAAGTGGCTTCAGTTGCAAGGGGCAAAGGCAAGCGAGGTAGTGAGGTTTCTGTGTAGACAGATGGAGGGAGAGGATTTGGTAACACTTCACATTTGGCAACTATAGTTTTGCAGCCGTAGTGTGCACCATTCAGAGAATGCTGATGAGAGGAAAGATATGGTCAAAAGAAGATACGCTAAGGAGAAGCTGGAGGATGGACTGGAAGACCACGACTTGTGTTTCGGGCCCCACCCCACCACGTTCCATCAACATGTGGCTGCTGCAGCCAGCTCTGCCCTCCGTGAGTCTCTCCTTGCAGAGAGTAGGGGAGTATATGCTTCCTCCTTGTCATCACAAGAAGAATCTAGGAACCCAGGAGGGACAGGAGTAGGAAGGAGGGACAGAGGCTCTGCCCTTGAGTGGCTCAAAGTCTAGGTGGGGAGACCAGGCATGAAGCTCAGACAACCAGAACCAAGGCACGGGGTAGGAGATGGTGGTCCAGCCATGCAATGGATACTTTAACAAGCGTGAGAAAATGCTGTGCTTAGCCTTGGAGAGCCCACAGCAAAACCTACACGGGAAGGTGCAGGAGGAAGGACTGCGACACAAGAAGGAGGAAAAGAAGGGAGAGATGGAGCTGGTAGGCAAGACCGTGAAGTGCAAGGCTCTGCTTGTGAGTGTGATTCCCTGTGATCTGTGAGGCCAGGAGTCAAGATCAGAGTGTGCTCGCCCCTCAGCTACTCCAGACTCTCAAGTCTCACTGTGCTGCTGCCATGGGACCAGCATCACCAGCACTTCCCGGGGGCTAAAGGTGAGCAGCTCGGGCTCCACCCCAGACCTCCTGAATCAAATGTGCGTTGAAGGCTCTGATCTATCCACCTGGTAGAGAAAGCCAAAAGGATCGCTCCAGCTCCCTGCACTCCACGTCCACATGCCCTGGGCTTTGCCATGCATGGGGCACGCAGGTGTGAATTGCAAAGGAGTCTAAAGGCACTCCAGGTGCATTTCTAGCCAAGACAGACAGCCAGTCCATCCACCTCAATGGTGTTTTTAGACCATCAATAAATATGGCTTCAGTAGTCAGAAGATGTGTAATTAGCATTAAACTCTTTTATTTCGTGTAAGTTAGAGCCTTGTCTGAGACACTTCATTCAGGAAGTAACCTGGCACTCAAGATTAAAATGAAATATTAGCATGTCAGCGGTGGCCTCAGCACGGCACGCTCCCCTCCCGCCCTCCAACCCTGCAAGGGAACAGCAAGGAACGTCCCAAGCACCCCAGCAGAAGGGATGTGGCAGAGGGGCTTTCAGAGGTGAGTGGTCAGACTTTCTTCCATGGAAAAAGGGCCACTGCCCCTAGCAAGTGAGAAATGGAAAAACTGACCCTTGTCGAAGGTGAAACAAAATAAGCGTCATCCTTTTATTGCATTTTCTTTCTGCTCCTCAAACTCATCCAGCCTGTCGCTGCCTTGGGGCCTTTGTACCTGCTGTGTCCTCTGTCCAGGCGCTGCCATCCTCATGGGACTCAGTGTCCCCTCCCCAGAGGGCCTTCCCTTATCACTCAGTCTCAGTCAGCCCTCAATCCCTCAGCTTCAGATCCCCTTGTTTGAACACTTGGTGTGACATTTGCCCTAACAAATGGTGTTCTGGCTTCTTCCTATAGAATAGTATTTGTGTATTTATTGCCTGACTCCAACTGGAATGTCAGCTACAAGAGGGCAGGGACTGTGGCTGTTTTGTTCTCTGCTACATTCTCAGGGCCAGAAACAGTACCTGGCTCATCAATTAGGATGAAAGAGAAGAGAGGGAGTGGCAAGGGAAAATAGGGGATAGATGGATAGATGATGATAGATAGATAGATAGATAGATAGATAGATAGATAGATAGATGATAGATAGATGGATAGACAAATGATAAATAGATCTAGAGAGGAAGAAAAGTAAATAGATCTATCTGTATATAGAGAGATGCTAAATACATAGATTGACAGATAAGATGATAGATCTAGAGACAGAAAAGGAAGGGAAGGAGGGAAGGAGAAAGGAAGGAAGGAAAAAAGGAAGGAAGGAAAGAAGGAAGAGGGAGATAGATAGATATGATAGGTAGATAATAGATAGATAGACAGACTGACAGCTAGCTCAACTGATCGGGCACTTTGGCTGACATGGAAGAACATGGTGCCCACTCTCAAGAGTCTTGCAATTTAGAAGGGAAAGTGACAGAGCCAGAAAGCGTTGCCCAGCAGCCGCTCACAGTGTTGTCAGATGTGACCAGAGCGGCACAAGATTAAATGGCAATTAGGGATTCAAAGGAAAGGACCACGAAGATAGAGGAGAACTTGCTGTGGGCTGGAGGAGTTGGCATGGGGCTTCCTCAGGGGTTTGGGGGGGGTGACTTCCTTGCACTAGATTCCAAGAACCCGGCTAGATGTGAAAATCCCAAACAGTGCCCCAAAGTTTCACAGAGATCACCAGACACATAGCAAGATTTCAGATGATACATAGAGAAACTCCTATTTTTAAAAAAATGAAGGCTTATATAACTCTTTTGATGTTTGATATGAAAAATACATAACTGGCAAATTCAACCAGAGATTTAGTGGCTATTATTATCCAGGACAAAGCTAAATATAATATGTTATGGGAAAAAGTGTGCCTACTTAAAAACTATTAAAGTCCACAAGCAGGTGGTTCTCACTCTGGAAAAACTCCAAAATTAGGTGTGAGAATGCTGGCAGTGGTCAGTTTAGAGCTAAGGAGTCAGCCCTCCCACTCCCTGCAGAAGCAGAGCCCCCGCAGGGAGTGCCTGGGAAGGTTACCTCCATGGGAGTCCTTGCTACACAGGACCTGGTGGTCAGCTGGGTTGTCCGAGACAGACGTGGGCTTCGTAGCCCTTGCCCGCATTCGTAGAAGTGGCAACGGTATGTTCAAGCACACCACAGCCTCCCTGGGCAGCATGTTTCCCCCACCAAAGCTGTGTGGGAAGCAGGAAATACTCCTAGAAAGAACTGCAATGGCTGCTCCTGCCTCTTGCAGGGGCAACAAGCACTAGCAGTCCCTTCCCTTCTAAAGGAGAGAGAGGGGCAGGAAGAGAGAGGGAAGAGAGAAAGACAACAGAGAGGGGAGGGGAGAAGGAAACTTTGGGGAGGAACAGGGACAGGAGAAAAAAGACGAAGAAGAGAAAGAACAAGAGCATCAGAGAGACAGAGAGAAAGAGAAAGAGAGAGAGAGAGAGAGCACATGCCTATCTAAAGACCAAATGCTGGCGAAAGTCCTTATCAGGAAGAAAAATTTTAAAATGCATGAACTCTATTTATACCCTGAGTAAACAAGATAATTACATGTTCGTTTCATAAGTTGTGCCTTGATTTCAGATCACCAGTGACCATGAATGTTTGGATTTCATATAAGCATGTTTAAAAGCCACGGGTCTTGACCCTCCGACCAGGAAGCTAAGCTTAGTCAACACTTTTCACACTGTGATCAAGGCGTAATGCGCAGAGTTGAACAAACTAACATTTTACTCTTGGAACTGAAGTATAAGCAGGAGAACTGATGAATCTGCTAATTGTTCCATTGTTCTTCCCTGCTCTTCACATTGGCATATACCCCTTTTATCACCCAAAGTACCTCTTTTGTATACATATGAAAAGAAAAACACATATGACCCTGATGAATATAAAGGGTGTTTTTCTTTTCTAAAGAGTCATCACTTTTTGCTGTTATCTTAAGGCCACCTTGCTTGTGTACAGTTCATGCCCTGGCCTGAGAGCGTGCTGGGACTGCCTGCAATGCACCCTGTGCACGCTGAACACCGTCTGGACACCCCAAACTTAGCCTGTCCCAATTTCCATCTTTCTTCCTGCAGTCACTATAAGCCTCAATCAAGAGAAAGGCAACAGCGAGTTCTGCAAGAGGCTGGTGAGGGTGATTCTCTTTTATTGTTATTTTTTAAGACAGGATCTTTCTCTGTCATCCAAGCTGGCATGCAATGGTGGGATCTTGGCTCACTGACCCCTGGGCTTAAGCCATCCACCCACCTCAGCCTCCCAAGTAGCTAGGATTGCAGGTGCACGCCACCATGCCCAGCTAATTTTTGTATTTTTCTGTAGAGTTGGGGTCTCCCTATGTTGTCTAAGCTGGTCTTGAACTCCTAGGCTCAAGTGATCTGCCCACCTCAGCCTCCCAAAATGCTGGGATTACAGACATGAGCCTCTGTGCCTGGCTAGGGTGATTCTCTTTCTCCCATTCCCACTTTCCCTGTGTCAGTTCAGCAAATGGTTTTCTAGTGGCTCCATTCTTGGCTATATCCCAGTGAGTCACAAATACCTTAATTGGGCACACAGCTTTGTTCATCGTGGGGCTCCAGCCTACACCTCCACTCTTGCCTGCTCTTATGCTATATCCTATACATCTTATACCTGTATCCTAATTCCAATGAAACAGAGATGCTTAACATTCTCCAACATACCTATCCGCCCTCGGTTTTTCCAGATTCCCCCTCTCTTGCCTCTGCCGGGAATGACCACTTCAATTCTCCCTCCCAAATCTGCAAATGCATCTGACAAACCCCTGCCTTCTGCAAGAAGCTTCTCTTTTGCCTTCTCCCATCTCGATTGGTGAATATTTTCCTGGTCCCTCAAGGTCCAGCTCCAAGGCCAGCCCTTCCATGAAGCTCTTCCTGAGCCTCAAAACTAGCCCAGTTTTTCCTCTCTTTAAATCACTGCACAGTGCTGAGCACAGAGGAAGTGCACAACAATTATTAGCTTCTTTATTATAGTCAACAATTTATTCTTATTGCTTTTATTAACTGATCTCTCCCTCTCGCCTGAGAATTCATGGCTCTCCATTGAATCTCGGAGGTGACACTGGTTGTGTTCTACTTTGCGATGTGGTTTGTGATGTGTAGGTTTTTCCCCTCTGTAGCTGTAGCCCATCATTGCCTAGGATGGTGGTTCCGGGTAGAGTAGCCGGGGTCTCTGTATGCTTCTGCCAGCTCAGAGTGTACTGAAAAAGTGTGCACCTTACTTCCCTACAGGCAACGTTCTTTTAGGCGCAGTTGTCAATGAATTCTCAGGGCCCCGCGAATCCACAGCCCTGGTGATAGCCTGCCTCCTGAGAAAACTCAAGGGATCAAAACAGCAGTGCTACCGAGGGTCATCCAGACCTCAATGGTAACTGAACATACATGCTGCCGATGCTGGGTGCACAGAAGATCTGGATTGCGGCACTCTGGGCAGGTGGGCAATAGGTCGGGAAATAATGTGTCCCCCTCCTCTTGTCAGCCTAGAGTTCTAGGGACCTTGTTGCAGCCCACCAGGTAATAGATAAAGACCTGCTGCACAAGAGCCACATCAAAGTCTTTCCTTAATTTCAAACCCCAATTTCTCTCACAGTCTTTTTTTCTTTTTTTTGTTTGAGATGGAGTCTCGCTGTGTTGCCCAGGCTGGAGTGCAGTGGCACAATCTCGGCTCACTGCAACCTCTGCCTCCCAGGTTCAAGCGATTCTCTTGCCTCAACCTCCCAAGTAGCTGAGACTACAGGCATGCATCATCACGCCCAGCTAATTTTTGTATTTTTAGTAGAGACGGGGTTTTACCGTATTGGCCAGGCTGGTCTCAAACTCCCAACTTTGTGATCTGCCCACATCGGCCTCCCAAAGTGCTGGGATTATAGGTGTGAGCCACTGCCCCTGGCCTCTTACACTCGTAAACAAGAACCAATGGTAAGCCCAGCAGTCCTTTGTGGGGAGGAGAAAGAAAAAAGCTTGATTTTGCCTGCTGGAGGCTAAACCTTAAATATTGAAATTTCTTTCAGATCCTATTTCCGGCCGGGCGCCACAGCTCATGCCTGTAATCCCAGCACTTTGGGAGACTGAGGGGGGTGGATTACTTGAGGTCAGGAGTTTGAGACCAGCCTGGCCAACGTGGCGAAACCCCGTCTCTACTAAAATTACAAAAATTAGCTGGGCATGGATGTGGGCCCCTGTAATCCCAGCTACTCAGGAGGCTGAGGTAGGAGAATCGCTTGAACTCAGGAGGCAGAGGTTGCAGTGAGCCGAGATCACACTATTGCACTCCAGCCTGGGTGACAGAGCCAGAGTCCGTCTCAAAAAAACAAAATGAAACAAAAAAGATCCTATTTCCACTGCCCTCCTAAAAGCAAAAGGGAATGGCGGTCCTGGTGTCCCTCTATGTATTCTTCCTCATGGCACTGGGTCCTTTCAGCCCAGATTCACTGTGCTTGGGTGAAGGAAAGGGTCCTCCTGGCTGATGAGAATCAACATCACTGCCAAAGACTGCTGACAGTCCATATCACACCCACACACACTCATGACATATGTCAAGGAAGGCCTTGTGTCCCCCAGAAGGTTACAACTATTGAGGGATTTGGAAAAAACTTTAAAAACAACATATATTTCTTCCCCTATTTTCTGTCTCACCTGGTCCATTCCCAGGAACATAAAGACCATCTGGGTGGGCCAGGTATACTGATTCACACCTGTAATCCCAAAGCTTTGGGAGATGAGGTGGGAGGATTGCTTGAGGCCAAGAGTTCAAGACCAGCCTGTCAACACAGTGAGACCCCATTTCTATAAAAAATAAAATAAAAGAATGAGCCGAGCACGGTGGTGCACACCTGTAATATTAGCTACTTGAGAGGCTGAGGTGGGAGGATCACTTGAGCCCAGGAGTTTGAGGCTGCAGTGAAATTCAATCACACCACTGCACTCCCACCTGGACAACTACAGATGGAGACCCCATCTCCACAAACATAAATAAATAGAGACTACCTGGGTCAGTGAAAGAGAGAAGCCATTTTCTCCTTACTTCTCCACTGACTCACTCTTGCAGAAAGGCAATGGTTTGTGTCTATTTTGCTTTTTTTGCATGACCCTCCTTTTTTGTTTTAATTAGCACGTCTTGACTGGGCTCAGTGGCTCATGCCTGTAATCCCAGCAATATGGGAGGCTGAGGCAGGCAGATCACTTGATGTCAGGAGTTCAAGACCAGCCTGAGCAGCATGGTGAAACCCCATCTCTACCAAAGATGCAAAAATTAGCCAGGCATGGTGGCGTGTGCCTGTGGTCCCAACTATTTGGGATGCTGAGGCAGGAGAATCACTTGAGCCCAGGGGGCGAGGTTGCAGTGAGCCGAGATCGCACCACTGCACTCCAGCCTGGGCAACAGAGGGAGACCCTGTCTCAAAAAAAATAAATAAATAAATAACATGTCTCAAAACAAAGGCAATGCTTTCCAAATATACAAGCACCGCTGAGAAATTGTCAAAATAGATCACTGTTCTTGCCTTTTTTCACCCCCTTTGGAAGAAGACGAGGAAGCAATGAGCAAAGTCCTCACTAAGCACCAGTTCCTCAGTTCACCCACAGTGCCCAGGGAAAGCGGTAGCACCAAGGTTCTTGAAGGAGTAGGCTTGGCAAAGGAAACTCTCCAGGCGAATGAGTCACGGTGGGAGTAGCTGGGTCAAGACAGGAGTGGCTGGCCCTTACAGGACTTCCTTCCACAGGCCTGGACCCAAGAGTCGTAGAACAGCAGGGAAGTGGCCGGAATGTCTGAACCATGGACAGTGGAGCCAGCCCACCTGGAGGCCCTTTGCTTCTTTGGAGTCCAAACCTAGTACTTTCTGCAAAGTGGCCTCCTAGAGGACCAGACTGCATTGCACTGTTCCCAGCCGACTACCTTTACAACAAAGTGTTGAGATGCAGCTCTCATCTTGTGGAGCTCACTAGGAAAGTCGCCCCCCTCTGCCTGGAGGACTGGCACACCTCTGCCTCTGGCACAATTGCCACTGCAAGTATCTGAAAACACTTGGACAGGGCCTTGAGAGTGGCAGCTCCCAGACTCAGAGGACCTTTGGTCCCAGGGAGGCTGGGCCATGGATGATGGTGAAGTTGAAATGTTTGAAACTGAGATCCAACCCAGATCTCTCTTCCTGCACTTTCTCAACTGCCCGTGCCCCACTGTGCGAAACAGACACCCGCAGTAGGACCAGCAGCAGCAGTGAGGCATCATGGGTTAATGTGCCTCTTTTTTTAGTTGGTGGTGTCTATTTGCAAAGCTGACCTAATGCACGGCCTCACAGCTCTCGACCTCTGAAGGGCCAAGAGGGACACAGGAGCCTTTGTCTTATGTCAAACAAAAGGCAAAGTCACAGCGGAGTGGACCCTGAAGTGATGTGGGATGCCCGCCCCACCCACCCCACCCCGGAGGACGCCTGCCTTGCCAGGCCGCCCGCAGGGGCAGATTCAGAGTGAACGTGGCAGAAGAAATTGACGTCCAGGCTCAACCCCACCACCCACCTGGTCCCCACTCTTTGGAAGGTCCTACTCTGAGTGGCACATGCCAAGCCCAGAGAGAAGTGGCATTTCTCTGCACCAACAGCTGGCACAAAGAGAAAGACCTCCAAAAAGAAAGGTCCATGGCGCGTGTCTGACGCCTTCATGGAAGCCAGTCATTTCCACTTCGCCAGGCCTCTCCCTGGATGCTCTCCCTCCATAGTAAAGCCCCCCAAAGCTCTAACAATTGGACCCTCATTACAAAGCAAAAAGCACCATAATTAGCTCTATAAAGTAATCAAGCCCCATTAAAGGGAAAAAAAATATGACATGAAGCTTTTGTTTCCAGAAATGAAAAAAAGAAGGCTTAAAAAAAAAAAAAGAAAAGAAAAAAGAAAAAGAGAAAAAAAGAAAGAACGAAAGAGAAGAAAATCCAGCAGCAGCATCAGGGATTCCAGAAAAGGAGAAGCTGTCGCCCAGGCACACAGGGAGAGTTCTCCCGTCGGGTGCCGAATGGCAAGAAGGGTTAAATTTATGTTCCATTACAAGTCCCCCTTTTTTTTGGTTTCATCTTCTCAGTAAAACACATAACTTAAAATGAAATCAAATATTAAAAATGACAGACTATATAAGTGCTGTGAGTAACTTCAGGTCACGGAGGGAGGGAAAAGCCGGCAAGTTGTCAGGCACTATCTGTCAGAGTGAATTAGAAACAATCAACAGAGACTGAAAGGGAAGGTGATTGTTATTAAGCAGCAGGGCTGTGAGCAGGCTACCCAGATGTGGTCATGCATATAAAGGACAGGAAACAGCAGTTTAATTCAGGAAGCCCTGGCGAACAGGGCAGCAGAGAGGAGAAAAGTCCTTTGTCGCTAATAAGCTGGAAGTTACTTTGATAACAGCAGGGTTAGACTCGAGAATAAAACACATTTCTTTCACTACCACACACCATTAATATCGCAAAAACGTGGTTGGAAGAAATGCCCAGTGCAAGGCGGGCTTAGCCAGTGGCCTTCCCCAGCAGAAGCCTGGGAAGCCGGACCCCAAGTCCCCATTTCAGCAAACTCCTTCCCTCCTTCCAAGGCCAGGCTCTTTCTGACCGCGTCGGACCGACTGTCACCTTCCAGAAATGTCATCTGACCAAAAAAGAATACTGATCGTGTTTCATTATTTCCCGGCGTCAGACACTGCCATCTCTGTGGCCTGTGGGAAAGGTGCAAGCCCGGTAAATAGCCTCGATATAATAAAGTCCATGCATGCAGCAACGAAAAACAATTTTATATGCAGACAAGGCCCGATTTCATAAGAAATTACTTATGCAGGCGTTCTGCAATTATCCTGTGATACTTTCAGGCAACAGTCTGACAGCAGTTGTGCAAACAATAAAGGGATTACAGAAATAAAAACAAATAATATTACACACACAGAAACTCCATGTTGCATGTGAACAGGATGAAGGGAGGGTACAGAAAACAAGGGAGCCGGGCAGGGGCCAACAGGAAGTGAGGCCCGGAGCCGAGCCGACCCCGTCCCAAGCACTTTCACTACGCCCAAGCTCGCTGCATGGTACTTTCGGTAGAAGGAAATGCTCAGCAGCTATCTGGGGGCCTGCCCCAATCTCCTCCCCCAGCTCTGAAGATGCTGGGCCACCTGCTTGCCTCTCTGACCCGCAGACTCTTCATATGGGGGAAGCTGAGGTCTTTGGCTCCCTTTGAGGAAGGAGCAGAGTCTGGACCAGGAAGAGGTGAGCAATAGGTGGGCAGGGCAGCCCTGACACTTTCTCTCACTCAGCAGGTGGCCTCATACCACAGAAAGCATCTTGTCCTTCTGCCTGTCCCAGGGTCAATGCAGGCCCTGGGTCAACTGCCCCTGTCGAGTTGCAGCCCAGAGAAAGCTTCGCTCAGCATGGCGGAGGATCAGGACCGCTGCTTCCCAAATGCAGGGGAGAAAAGTCAGTGGATCAGCCACACGTGAGGGCAGAATCGGACTCAGAGGAGGCAGAAGTGTTTTTCCAAGCAGCCCTTGCCCAAGTGGTGTGGGGAGGGGTTGTCCAACTCCCCACAAGGATGGAACTTGGCCATCCCCTCCCTCATCCCCACTGCCGACATTGGTAGGATGGGTGGGCACCCTGTAACTCAGGTGCTGGGGAGACAAGAAGGAAGGTGGAACCAGATGCCTGCAGAGGGGCATCCTGACTGCCTCCCCCAGAAGACAGGGACTTCTGCATCGCTGCCCACATCTGAGCAATGGCATACCCATGCAGTAAGGAACGCTGGCCTCCCCGTGGCACAGCCGTATTCAGCAGCATGAGAACTCAGGGCCAGGAGAAGCGTGGGGCCAGGGACCTGCAATGCTCCAAGCCATTTGCACCTCATACGCTCCAGACCAGGCTGTCCCGGGGGCAGCTCAGGGCGGCACTGGACAATCCTTGCAGAGAGCCCTCCCCACACCATGCGCGCTGTGTCTGCCCCTGTGCTCAGGAATCACCAAATACAGGCCCCAGCTCCAGCCAGTCCACACACACACTTATGTTTACAGAAAGTGTTTTGAAAACTTGAATTTGTTACCAACAACAGAGACAAAATTTTAAAAAGAACTGGATTCCTCTTTTTCTGACTTTTCTTTTAAAACTGAAAACCTGGACAAACTCGGCCCACACTCCTAGGCGGCTGTAATGGATGGAAGCTAGGTGGTAGTGGCGGTCCCTTTTGATGGGCCAGCTTTCCCCAGGCTGCTGTGTGCACACTCAGCTCCATGCATTTACCAATTGCACTCTAAATTTGGGGTTATGACAGCTCCAGGAAGAGACCTGCCCAGGTCACACAGTGACAGGGTGGGCCATAAGAACACATCAGGAGCAGAGTCCAAAACCTGCCCCAGGCTGAGCTGCTTCAGCCTTGATTGTCTTTGTCCAAAACTTTCATGGTCTGACCCTAAAATGGGCCTGCTGGAATCCCTGAAGGGCATCCGAAATCACTTCTCCAGATACCAGAAACTCACAGCCAGCATCCTGGCCTGATTGCATCCTGAGTGTTGGCATAAGTTAGACTTGGGCAGACCTTGGGTCTTGCCATTCCTGCATGTCAGAAAATTCAGAAAGAAATGTGGATTTGTCATATATTTGGTTTGCTTAAACCAAAATGCAGCAAGTTCTAATGATTACAAGTTTCAGAAGCAAGGGGGCTAGTCAATCAACACAACAAGTGATTGCTAACCACTCAGTGGGCCAGAAACGGTCCTAAGGGCTGTGAGAGCTACTGAGATGAAAAAGACACAAACCCCACCACCCAGACACAAGCTGGAGCCTCAGTTTACCACAAGTGGCCCCCAAGCTGTCTGGATCTGCCTGGGCATCCCAGGGGAGGTGAGGAGGGCCTACTGTGCTCAGGTGAGAACTGAGCTGGACACAAACATAAGTGCGTGGGTTCTGGTTCTGGCTCTGCTAATGACTTGCTGTGTGATCCTGGGCCAGTCCCTTACCCTCTCTGAGCCCCAGTCTTCTCACCCATAAAAGGAAGATGGCTTTGATCATAAAGGTTTCTGCTAGCCCAAGGGTTCCATGAGCCTAGGAATGATCTAGAATTCAGGAGGAGAGTACCACTTGGCAATAATACCTACACTACCCAAGGGAAAGAGACCTAAACTATAACCACCAAGACTCTTCACCCTTAAACTCACCCTGCATGCATGATGACCCATAATGACCAGTTTCCCTGCAGTGAACAGGAGATGTCTGCAACTCCCTGAGGGTCACTCTTCTCTTCTGGGCACAGACTTAGCCAGACCAAGGCTCCCTGATCAAAGGAAGAAGCACAGTCTGTACAAGGAAGAGGTGAGCAATAGTTGGGCAGGGCAGCCCAGCTGGACCCTGTGGGCTGACGTGGGATCTGAGGTGAGAGAAGTTAAGCGGCCTGTGATACCTTCCAGAAGCCCTCTGCCTGTCCCTCTCCCCAAGCACCCATAGCTGGGAGGCTCAGGCCTCCTGGGGCTGCACGAAAGCTCATGCCGGGGCCTGAGGAGCTGCCATGGGCCCTGCTGCTTCAAGGGCAGGTTCCCCAGTGCTGCTGTCCATCTTTCTTGCACCAAAGAGCCTGAAATCCCTAATTCCCAGCTTTGGACAAGTCACCAGCTCATCCCTCCAGAGGAAAATGAAGGCCACCAAGAGCCAATCCAAGCCACTCATTCCTGGCACCTAGGAGCATCTCCACACCTGAAAAGGGAGAGTTTCTCAAGACACTCCCTCTGGTTAAACATGAAAGTTCACACTCTTCAGCATGGCCTACAAAGCCACGCCTGATAAAGGCCCTCCACCCCACCCATCCTCTCCCCAGGGATCACTGTCTGGCCACACTGGCCTACACGCTGTCCCTTAGACATGCCACGCTCTTCCCCACCATGAGGCCTTTGCACATGCTGTTCTTTCTGCTCGAATGCTCTTCCCAGAACTTCACCCTGCTCTGGCCCCTCCATGTCCTCCAGACCTCTAGCTGCCAGCGTCCCTTCCTTCGGGGGGCCTCCCCTGACCACCTACCCTCTCTCAAGTACAGATACTACCCCTCTCCTTCCCCACCCATTCTCCTGTTTCATTTTCTCATGCATTTATTGCTCTGTGATGTCATCGTATCCACTGGTTTCCTTGTTTACTGCTCCCCACCCTCAACCTCCATAATATCAGTCCTCTGAGGACAGGGCCCTTGTCTGTCTTGTCCAACATTGTACCCAGTGCAAGAGCTAAGAGTTCAGGCTCTAAAATTGGGAAGAACCATGCTCGAACCACCAGGTTTGAGGCAGGAAAAAGGGATCAGGCTCTGAGGTCAGGAAGAGCTATGCTCAGACCTGGCCTTCCCAGGTTTGGGGCAGGCCACTTCTCTGGCCTCAGATCCCACATCTGGGAAACGGAACGAATCATACTATCTACTACCTGCTAAGCGTTTTGGGAGGATTAATTGAGATGATACCAAGAAATGCACACGCCAGAATGAGCTCCACTCTATCTTCTCTCTAGAGTTAAAATTATCTCTGATTTTGGTTTTCTCCCTGGGAAAGTGTCCGCCATGGGACCTTACACACCGACCTCGTTCAGCAACTACAAAGGAGTTTGCTGGGATCTTTTCTTCCAAAAGCCCAGAGATCTCGTGGTGAAGATCGAATATGATGCAAAGCCCCATACACATGTGCAGGGCTTATCATCATTATCACATAGAAATTACAATTATTCACTCCCTCCTCTGTGCTCCCAAAGTACCTCTCCTGCAGCATTTAACTAAGGTAATTACTGCCGCGGGAAGGATGTTGACTCACTCATCTGTACCAGGACAGGGGCTGACTCGGGACAGCCCAGCCCACCGCAGGATCAGCGCCTGAAGTGCAGACTGCCCAGAGTCCCCAGAGTCCTACAGATGCCTGGGACACAGTGTGTCTGTTACATAAAAGGAGGGTTCTATAGGCTCCGAGTGCCTTTCCTTCTGGAAGTCACTGGGCCTCCCAACCCGAATATGAGGTCTTTCTAAAGGATAAAGCTACAGAAGGCTGGACAACCATGCCCCGAAATTCTGCCTCCAATCTTTGCAAAGAGCTGTCTGGAAATCTACATTGTGGTGGGACATGAAATCATTGTCTGATGCGTGTGATTCATTCAGTTACCAATGGTTGCCTCAATGTTTATGTAATCAGTGCTTAAGGGTGGCACTCTGGGCTAGGCACAGTGGCTTACATGTGTAATCTCAGCACTTTGGGAGACAGAGGCAGGTAGATGCTTAAGCCAGCTGTCCCCAAGCTTTTTGGCATCAGGGACCAGTTTTGTGGAAGATAACTTTTCCATGGATCGGGAGGCAGTGAGAGTTTCGGGTGAAACTGTGCCACTTTAGATCATCAGGCATTAGATTCTCATAAGGAGCACGCAACCTAGATCCCTCACATTCACAGTTCACAATGGGGCCTGGGATCCTATGAAAATCTAATGCAGCCACTGACAGGAGGTGGAGCTCAGTTGGCTCACATGAGATCTGGTTGTTTGAAAGAGTCTGAGACCTCTCCCACCCCTTCCCTTGCCGCCTCTCTCACCCTGTGATGCTCCTGCTTCTCCTTCACCTTCCACTATGAGTAAAAGCTCCATGATGCATCACCATCATGCAGTTGCAGAAGCTGAGCAGATGCTGGCGCCATGCTTGTACAGCCGGAAGAACCATGAGCCAAATACACCTGCTTTCTTTATAAATCACCCAGCCTCAGGTATTTCTTTACAGCATCACAAACAGGGCCTAATACATAAGACTCCAAAAGGACGAGTGTCCAGTGCAAAGAATCAGGAGGGCATTGATGAAGAGAAGCAGCAAGAGTCCCAGCAGGAAACTCTGAAAGTCCAGAAAAGGCTCTGGGGCTGAATTAACCCACTTCCAACCCATTCTTAACCAGCTCATCCAAGGTCCAGACTACGTGGGGCAGGATTCAACTTCAGGGCCCAAGAAGCCTGTGGTCTGGAGCCTGAAAGTCAGCGAGAGGCAGGGAGGATGGTGCCCACATGTTCTCTGCCTGTTTCTAATACTTGCCCCCTTTCTTGGTCTCCAGGGGACAAAATTTGTTTTTGGATATAAAGTTTCAATCCTCCTTCCAGTTCAGTTCATGTGACCCAGAAATTATTCCAGGATGTATATTTCCAGTCTGGGAAAATCTCCCTACCTTTATGTGGCCAATCCCACAGAACACATAATTGTTCTTTATCTTCTAGGAGGCCCAAGAGCATGCCAGGGTAGTTAATTTTTTAAGATGCATACCATGACCAGGTGTAGTGGATCACACCTGTAATTCCAATACATTGGGAGGCCAAGGCGGGAGGATTGCTTGAGCCCAGGAGGTCAAGGCTGCAGTGAGCCATGACTGCACCACTGCCCTCCAGCCTGGGTGACAGAGCGAGACCCCATCTCTATGAAAATACATAAATCAATAAAATAAAATGCATCCCTCTGTGTCAGAGAATCTGATGAGGCTGGAGCTACTGTCTACTCTACAGAGTCCAAGAAGCCCATCCAAAGGATATCTGTGTCTCATTCCCAGAGGACACACATGTCCCTTCTCTTCCTCCCCCTCAGTCTCTACCCTGCCAGGCACCTGGGCAGGTAGTTCATCCTTCTCTTCCCTACCCATCCCAATTGGGATCAGGGGAAATGGCACCTTTCAGCACCTCCTCCATCTCGGGAGGCAAGCAGAGTGGAATGTTCCAGAACAAGCTGGTGTACTCACTGCCCCCGGAGGAAGCCAGTCTTACCCTTCTCCCCTATCTGAGGCCTGCGGCATGGATGCTAAACTGGGCCTTCCAAAACTGTGAGCATCCGCGTGGCAGAATCCTCACCATCAATGTAGCAGCTAAATATTGTAAGGCTCCTAACTCCTCCATCTGTGTTTTGCCTCCCAAGAGGGAAAATAGTCTTCGCAGACATTCCCTTATCTGGCAGGCAGATTCTAAACCTTACTGGCAACTGCAGGCTTGTTTTCCCAACCAAACAGCTATGGAACCAAAAATTGCTCCTGCCGGCGATATGCTGTAGAAGGAACTAGCCAAACAGCTCAGTCTGGAAGCCCGGGACCCGGAAGCCTGTGGGTTGTCACCGTGCCTAGGGGAGACCCAGTGCTCCGAGAAGTCACCGGTGCCAGGGGGGGCCTGCTCATCCACTGATGGAAGCGACCACTGCTGGTTTTTGCTGTTCCTTTTTCTTAACACGAAATACACCCACCAAGAAACTGATGGAAAACACTCACCACAGTGTGAAATCAACACTTTCTAACTCAAATAAAGGGGGTAAAAAAAAAGGAAAACTTCCAACTCTTATGCTGTAGAGATATTTCTCCTATGATATTACACGAGGCCGTAGCACCACCACTGTCCCGTGCTCTGCCTTCAAGTGCACCTCGGAGCCCCAGACCCTTGCTTCTCAATTTATGGTACTTCCCTGAATTTTTCTTATCCCTTCCGATTCTTAATACCGGAACCCTGCACCTGTGCAATTGCTAATAAACCAATATCTGATGATAACCGTGGAAGCCTAATTGATAGAGGCTTTTATCGACTGGCCTTGATGTCTATCTGAGGTTCTCAACAGCCAAGATTTAAATGTTTCATTTTATTTTTAACTTTCACTTTTCCACATTTCAGCGATGTCAGGCAAAGAGGTATGGTTTTACTATCAGAACGAATCATGGTGCAGAATAATTTATGACTTCAGCTTGGGCTTTCAGAAAAGCTATTTCAAATCTTCACTTTGATTTGGTTGTATCAAAACTACTCAAAATAACAGCAGCACTTTCTTGGAACCAGAATATGTTAGCAGCACCTCAGGATTTTGCACTGAAGCCCCATCTTTATCTCAGAAGAAAACTTCAGAAAGGCCTTAAGCCACAGAGGAGAAAATAACATTTTTTCACGATCTCTTTGTGCCTCTTTCCCACCCATCCCCAAACACACCCAAACCACAAGGGAATACCTCCCCCATGGGGAAAGGCCCTGCCAGCCACCACTTACTGAGAGCTTACTGGGCAGGTACGGGACTCCTACCTGGGTTGGGGAGAGGGTACAAGGAAGCCCCTGGCCGGGGGCAGGAGAGAGAGGAGCTATTTGGTTTAGATTTGTGTTTGGTCAACGCAACAAGGCAGAAGGAAATGAGGTATATCTGGGAAGAAGAAGTTCTAATATCATAAGACTTACCTTAGCAGCTTAACTGCATACTTGTCTTAAGGACTGTCAGTCTGGTGAGAAAATGCCCCAGAAAGGATAAAGTTGGTGCAGGCACTGATAGATTGCAAGAGGGGCGTCCCCGTTCCCTATCACAAAAGGAAATATAGAAAGAAATGATGTAAAGTGAAATGTAACAAATTCACCAAATCACAG